>NC_085866.1:54099091-54124091 GCF_034702125.1 Engraulis encrasicolus
GACCAGCGCTTGTCAAGTTGTATGATAATTGTCACGAGGGTGCATGGTTTGATGTAAGTTCTTGTAGCAATATAGTTGATGCGGAACGCATAGCAGGACAGAGGACATGCGTTTTCTGGCGTCTGTAACAAGACTACAGCCAGAAGAAAGTCACCAATTTCACTGTGCAGTTGAACCCTTGACACTCTTGGTCTTCAACAAATGGCTTTGTTTGAGACTAATCTTTGCACCAAAATGTGCCCGGAACACTAGCAAGCGTGAATCATTTCAGCTAATGTTTTTCTCTCTTGCTTCCCCCAGTGGAGAAAGAAGCGCATGCGCAGGTGAGTTTTTTTCATATATGAAACTAATCGTATGCATGAACCGAGTCATCACTTGCTAGTTTTTGCTTGGGCCCAATGACTCAGTCTGTGCTAACGCGGTGTTTATGTGCACTCTTTTAGGCTGAAGCGTAAAAGGAGAAAGATGAGGCAGAGGTCGAAGTAAACTGCACCCCCACCGCTCTGCTGCTGCAGCTGGGACGGACGACCCTGGACTTTACCTTCCACACCCCAATCTACTCCACCGACCCAACCCTCCCTGTCTCCCTGCCTTGCACCATCTTCAGAAGCCCGAGCAGAGGCCTATTGGTGGACTCGTCTACATTCCTTGGAAGGCTGCTGGCACCTTCGTTGGTTGGATTCCCTGGCTCCTCTCTTTGCAATGTGAGGATGGGCCCATGGAGGCTTCTCTTGGACACTGGACTCTTGGCAGCTCAGCAACGTTTTCCTTTTTTATTTTTTGTTTATATTGTTTAAATAAAAGTTGATGGAAAATAAGGAAAAGATGTGTACTGGTTAACTCACTTGGTTGCCTTTCTTACACGTGGTTGCTGTTTTTACACATTGACAGGTGTGGCAGTGTGGTTAGTGGGCGTCTTGCTGACATTTCTAATCACAAAACATGATCCCCATGTGTTGGATCTAATTGCATGCTATTAATAGGTTCAAAGTGAATGGTATGTAGGGTCCCCAACTGTATAGATGTATTCTATATCACACATTTACATGATTGGTTTCCGGGGTTTGCAGACAAGTCTATTGCATGGTGAACATTATAATCCAGCAAGTAGTACCAAACGATGGCCAGGAGGGCCACTTCACTTACTAAAGCGGTTGGGTTTTGGGTCAAACTTGCAGTCTTGGCAGGGAATTTCAAATGCACATTGCTGAACTGAATTTTTAAGACTAAATTAAATTCGGCAGAGTACATTTTTGTGGTGGGCTCACCGACGTTTTATAGTTGAACCGAACGCAGGGTTCCATTAGGCTGCTTTGGTAATGGAACCCTAGCCTGGGAACTCCCATACTGCCTTAAGTTCTAGTCAATCGTTTCGATCTGAAAGACATCTCACTTGTGATTAGGTCTGGTGTTAACCAGGCAAATGGAACCCTGTGGTCCACTAGATTAAAGTCAATGGGTGGGCTGCTGTGTCCCGAACTAGATTTCTAAATGGAACAATAGTTTGTTGCAGATTTGTAAGGGCCAAGCGTAGTTACACACAAAATATGCATATTTGATTTTAAGTGCATAGAAGGCACCAGGTTTTAGAACCTAGTTTACCTGAAATAATACTGTGAAAGTCCTTTGAAATGTTCCCAAGGAAGCTGCACTGGCAACAGACCATGTGTATCTGTTGTCAAGGTAATGGGGTCATGTTCAGACAACAGGAAGTGTTAGAGTAAGCTTAGCTTACGAATACACCAAAACAAGTGTTTTGGTGACGTCTGCATGCCTCAACACTTATGGGTGCCCATTTCCCATTATCTTACTGTATTTGAAAAAGGTAACCTGACTAGGTGCATGTACAGTAATTATACTCAATGACATTTACAACTGTCTGCCAGGCCTGTGGTATGATGAGCTATCATTTTATTGAATACACCAAAACATTGCTGTTTCATTCAGGGATGGCAAATGGGATGGGGCAAATGGGACAGCGGTCCCAGGCCCATGGAGAGGGGATCCCAGAATTTGGGTCCTCATTACATTGTATATATTGTTGTCATGGGGCCTTTCAGGTGACAACCTTACCCAGCGGCCCTGGTTTCATTTGACTGCATTTCATCAGAACTGGGTTCATTACCGGCATAATAATTAAGTTTAATAAATGGCTCTGAGAAGCATGTGCGCTAGAGTTGGCCAGGGTCCAGGTTGCCATCTCTGATAGCTCTCGTTTGCATAGGCCTATTGGCCACATGCAGTAGGGATCAGAATACTAAACTGCTGTGAATAGGTTTAGCTGTCCAATTGTAGGAAAGTTTGCCAGCCACAATGAAGAACATCCATTATTGAAATTCATTTTATGTCCCCTTAGTCCAAACAATATGAAGTGACCCCTTCGTGTAGGAGATCAGAAATGTGAATTGTACTGCCATTTTTACATTGAATTAAAGTGAGACTTCCATTGTGACACAGCACACAAAATTGCATTGTATGCCTCTCCTGGGCAAGGGCGCAACCCAAAACGCATTCCAAGGGAGTAACGGCGGCAGGACAGTACCATGCTCTGGGTAGCTCAGTCATGTAGGAGGATGGGGGAGAGCACTGGGTACCGGTAATTACTAACCCCCACCACCAACCTGGAGTGTTGGCAATTGAACTGGCAATCCTTGGGATGCAAGCTTGACCCTAACTGCTTATCCATATTTGTCAAATTAAACTTTACTGTCATGTTCAACATGTAGGCTAGGCAGACATTACTCGGAGGAATGGAAATTCCATTTTACCAAGCTCCAAATGTGGAATTTAAACCCAAAACACGTTAACAACACTCAACATAGGCCTACAGCAGCCAGACACTTGGAGCGACGAGGGGCATTAATTAACAATACACATAGATAGACATAAAACATACAACTGAGAGACCCACACACTCTAATGGATGATTCCAACGGGGGAATCTGAAGAAGTCATATTTTATTTGAGGGGTACAGAGTCTTTATCAGATCAGAGGGTGTAGCGCAGTGCCTGCATGTACAGTTATGCTAAAAATAGCAGTGTCATTACAGTTTTTCTCGATTGGTTTGGCTAATTTCTTGAAACCGAGATGACATTTCTATACATTTTGGATAATTTATTTTGGCTAAACATTCTTACACTTCTGCACAACAGTTCAGATAACTAGCAAAATGGATGGATCCTCATCATTTTCTCATATCACTCCAAAAATAGTTCACCCGTGTGTCAAATAAATTCCTTCTCCACATATATCATCAGTACCCCCAAAATACATTGTTCCTTTGCCATTGTGTAAGCACTGCAAGTCAAAATTGTTAGATGTTTTGTCTACGTTCAGCTAACAGATTTTGACTAAGTATAAATGTGAAAAAGTGAGTGAAACCATTGAAGTTTGACAACACAGACAATTTACCAAGGACATTTATCAGTAACTTTCTTTACTGTAGATTCATATACAGAAAGTAATGCCCATATATTACAGGTTTCTCATGGGTTTGGCTCATTTCTCAAAACAGAGATAACATTCTCAAAATAACATGGACAAATCCCAAAACAACTAGCAATTGTTCAAAACAGAATGTCGTTTGGAAAAATGTCAAGAAATTAGCCAAATAACAGAGGAAATTGTAGCATACATGGTTGTAAACTCATTTTCTACAAACTAGTAAAGTTACAATATCATCTGGCCTGTTGAACACTGTCATGAATTTACTGTTTACAGTTTTTCTCAATTGGTTTTGTACATTATAATATAATATAATATAATATTATAATATAGGCTAATATAATAATGATTCTCAATAGCCTTTGTTCCATTGTGACTTCCTGGTGTTACCTCTGCACATGGTCAAATCAGTTTCTCATTGTTTTCGGCATATAGCAAATGCTCTCATCCACCATGCCATGGCTGTGTACAATGCCTCATGTGCCCTTTATAATTACGCTCCACGCAAAATTACAATATTTCCCTAGAATTTCACAAGACATTAAGTGCACTTTATACACTATCAGTGTATTGTTTCAAATTTATTTTGCTTTACAGTTCTCGATTTTTTTCACATGGGCTTGCAAGACAAGTAAAAAGGGATGGTAGAGGGCGCATTTTGACACCTCAACCAGAGTTTGCTATTTTTCCTATTTTGCTATGAGAAAACCTGTCAATAAATAGGTCATAGTCTAAATGTATATCTAGGACAATCTTATCTGATCAATGTAATATAAAGTCGGATTTACAACATTTCCCATCCAATCTAAACAACATTTTGCTTCAGAGTGTACTATTCAATTGACAACATGACGAATCTATTTGACTAGCTTGTCCATACACGGACCACACTATGACACAATGACTAACCTTTCTGCTGGCACTGATACGTTCATTGACACAAAAACTTTTTGAGCAAGAGACTTGGTTTTGCAGGTCATCCACTGTGTTTTGCCATTTGTTAAAGCTGTTTTGAGAATGAATATTATGTTTTGCAAATTGCGAGAGAGATTCGAGAAATGTACAAAACCAATTGAGAAATACTGTAATAACATTCTTAACATATTATGTCCTTGACTGTTTTGACAATTGTGTAGACTACTTTGCATATGATGACTTACACAATGAAATCATGCTGACATGTTTTGGAGAGGGCAACCATTAGACTGATAATTGTCTAATTCGTTTAGATAAGCAAGGCCAATTTATTTGGAAAATGTGCTAAATGTATGCTCAATGTGTCAACTGTAGGGTATCTGTACATAGCCATCTGCAGAGATGTACTAAACATTTGATATTTGATGAAATGCCATTCTGTTTTGGAAAATTGCAAGTTGGTTTGGGAATTTGTCTGTGTTGTTTTGAGAATGTCATTTTTTTTTTTCGAAAATGATTTTGTTTGACTGCCTCAAAGATAGCCTAATACATAGGCTACAGTTTTGCTCATAATACAGTTTTTCTCGATTGGTTTGGCTAATTTCTTGAAACTGAGATGACATTTCTGAAAATTTTGGGTCATTATTACATTGCATTTGGCAGACGCTTTATAACCAAAGCGACTTTCAAAAGAGGACATAATCAAGCCAACATCACAAGCAAATACAAAGTGCACAGGAGATAAACAGAACAACAAGTGCAGTTGCAAAGTGGGGTTATTTTATTTTTATTTTTTTAATTAATTAATTTATTTTTTTATAAAGAGTAAATAACGAGTACACAAACACACACACAAACTAAACTATACTAAACATCATGTCAGGAGTCTGCCCTGGGGCAAGGCCAGTTCAAGCATTAGTCTAGTAGATTCTCTCGAAAGAGGAATGTCTTTAGTTGTTTGTTGAAGGCTGCAAGAGATGTGCTTAGTCTTGCTGCCTCTGGGAGACCGTTCCACCACTTGGGTACCACAACGGAGAACAATCTTGACTGGGAGTACCTAGAGCGACTGGATGGCAGAGCCAGACGGCTTATGCTGGATGAGCGCAGTTCTCTTCCAATAACATAAGGAGTTAGTAGGTCCTTCAGATAAGCTGGGGCCTTTCCTGTCATTTGGCCAAACATTCTTACACTTCTGCACAACAGTTCAGATAACTGGCAAAATGTCATATACCTCCCAAAACAGCTCATTCTTGCATCAATACTCAACCTTCTCCCACATAAAATAGCCAGTACCATAAAAATGGCATATATCCTTCTCAATCGCTTTGGTTCATTTGCATTCATTTACTGGATGGTTCAGCATAACATGGATCCTCACTTGCTCATAGCACTCCAAAAACAGTTTACCCGTGTAAATGTGTCAAAACTAAATTCCTTCCAAAGAATGCCACTTGAAAAACTGTCAAGAAATTAGCCAAATAACAGAGGAAACTGTATACACGGTTGTAAAATTATTTTCTACAAACTAGTAAAGGTACAATACCATCTGGCCTGTTGAACGCTGTCATGAATTTACTGTTTACAGTGATGAAATTCTTAAAATATTATGTCCTTGACTGTTTTGACAATTGTGTAGACTGCTTTGCATATGATGACTTACACAATGAAATCATGCTGACATGTTTTGGAGAGAGCAACCATTAGACTGATAATTGTCTAATTCGTTTAGATAAGAAAGGTTTATTTATTAATATTATTTTTTAAATAAATAAATAAATAATAAGAAAGGTGAATTTATTTGGAAAATGTGCTAAATGTATGCTCAATGTGTCAACTGTAGGGTAGGCCTACTTGTACATAGCCATCTGCAGAGATGTACTTAACATTTGAGACATGTACAATGCATTTGAGATTCGATGAAAGCAATGAGAAATGCCATTCTGTTGTGGGAAATTACAAGTTGGTTTGGGGATTTGTCCGTGTTGTTTTGAGTGTCATCTCAGTTTTGAGAAATTAGCCAAACCTATCGAGAAAAACTGTAATAGCAGTGTCTTTAGTAATTAAATTTTATGATGTTTCATAGGAAGTGAAGAAATGTAATGTTAAAAAAAACATCAGTGTTGACATCTGTCTTTGGTCAACAAAGCACCCTGAAAAGCTGCACCTGCTGAAAAAGAAATCTTCAACGTGTGCGGGTCCTCACAAAACTTTGACATCTCTCTACAGAAACTCAAAAATGTTTTATACAAACTAAATAATTCTTGAAAATTCAACTTTCTAAACTAATATTTTGTTGCATAACCATGGTTTCTAATAACAGTTTTGCATCTGTGGTGCATGTAGTCAAACAACGTCTGGCAACGGTCAACAGGTATTGCTGCCCAGTTTAACCCATTGATGCCTGATGTTGCGTTGCGCAACATTGGCCTTGGCGCCTGGAGCTGCATTACGCAACATTCAGGCTCATGAGATTTGAGACAACTTTATTAAAAATCTCTGTTTGTTTGAGATAAATTAACACATTCTAATGAAAGATGAGGGTCTTAGCATTTAAATGCAACTTAGTGCATATTCTAATGTGCTTCAGAAGCTGAGATATTAAGGTTTTTATAGGCTGAGGGCAGCTTTTCTTAAAAAGGGCTCAGTCATTGTTTGACCTTTGGTGCCTGGAGCAACATACAGCACATGCTGCATTCAGGCTCTTGAGATTTTAGCGCTATAAATAAAAATGTGGGTATGTTACAGCTGAATGAACACATTCTAATGCAAGATGGGGGTCTTAATGTTTAAGATGCAACGTATTTCATGTTTTTATGTGCATCAGTGGCTGAGATATTCAGGTTTTTATAGACTGAGGGCAACTCTCTACACAAGGACTTAGGCCAGGGGTTCCCAACCTTTTCCAACTTAAATTGTTCACAAATTGTTCACAAATCTGACCCAATAAACAATACAGCTAATTGTATCCATTATTGCAGCTGATGAGGGCAGAGGGCAGAGGGCAGTCATGGGTGAGCGGTTAGGGCGTCAGACTTGCATCCCAGAGGTTGCCGGTTCGACTCCCGACCCGCCAGGTTGGTGGGGGGAGTAATCAACCAGTGCTCTCCCCCATCCTCCTCCATGACTGAGGTACCCTGAGCATGGTACCGTCCCACCGCACTGCTCCCCATGGGGCGCCACTGAGGGCTGCCCCCTTGCACGGGTGAGGCATAAATGCAATTTCGTTGTGTGCAGTGTTCACTTGTGTGCTGTTGAGTGCTGTGTCACAATGACAATGGGAGTTGGAGTTTCCCAATGGGCTTTCACTTTTGATACACAATAAAAATATAACTTATGGGGCTGTCAAATATCATACTGTATATACAGTAGCCAATATATATATATTATTCCAATTAATCTCAGAAATTACATAGTTAATCGCTATGACTTTTATTCCATTTATATTAATGTTTTATTTTATTTTGCATTTCAAGACAGTTTGACCAATATGCTGGATGCTGCCTAGCACAATTAACAAGGTCCAATGCAAGAAGAGCATCTTAGCTTTTAAGTACAATTCATTTCACGTTTTTATGTGTTTCAGAGGCAGAAGATGGTTAACCCATCGAAACGTTAGTCATGATGTGCACCTGAATAAAGAACAAGAATTGCATCTGTGCTGCTCCGGTGGTGTCTCTCCAGTGAAGATTTCGTGCCTCTCCCGTCGGTGTACCAGATGATAAAACAGAAGGGCGTGGAATTACCCCTTTGTTGCTGAGATATTTAGGTTTCTGTATATGCTATCAGTACCTTTTTTTTCTTCCAAAAATGGCCTAGATTAACTGGCTTTTTTGCAGGTGTTTTTTGGAATAAATGAGTAAAAGCCCATAATGCAAAGTATTTCCAACCAGATGAACTTAAACAAATAGCCGTTCAATCATTATTAATATTAACATGACTTCACATTTGTCTGTGATTTCACTTGAACACTTGGCATTAACATTTACTTACATTCAAGCAGTTCAATTTCAGTTCTCAGTTCAGTTTTTGTGCACTTCACTTTATCGTAGACATATCATAGGTGTAAATGGGACATGCGCTCTACCTAATGTAGGTGTATGGGACATACACTAGGCCTAGCGTAGGTGTAAATGGGACATGCTAGGCCTAGCGTAGGTCAGGTGTAAATGGGACATACGGTACGCTGGCCCAGCATAGGTGTAAATGGGGCATGCACCCTTTTGGCTCCAACACTGATGCCCTCTGAGTTAGGTCTTTGTTGTTTTATTCAATATAGGTGTGTTTTTAGGTAGGCCTACAGTTAGATAGAGCTCATGATGAAGACCTTATTTGCAAAGATTTGGGCGGTTTGGGTGGCTGCTGCGGGGCTAAGTCGGCCTGGCCCCTTGGGGCTTCTGGCCCCCTGGGCCTGGGCCCAGTAGACCTGGCCATTAATGCACTCCTGCTTAGACCCTAAAAGAACAATCTTCTCTAATCTTATCTAATGGTGGTGCAAGTATCATGATGGTAATGTTTTTGTACTGTTTGTACTACGATGTTGGTCCTATTACCAGGATGGATCAGTTGAGTACAGGATACTGGAAGAAGTCATGTTGCACTATACTGAAGAGGAAATGCCTTTGAAGTGGATGTTTCAACAAGACAATGACCTCAAACACAACAGCAAGCAAGAAAAAATATGGTCCCAGACACACGGCATCCAACTAATGGAGTGCGCAGCCCAGCACAATGCCTGGACCTTAATCTCTTAATGCAGAGCTTTTGTTGTAACCTTACTGTCACCATAATTGTAATGTCTATGTCTTCATCTATTACTGAAGGCTCTCTGTAACGTCATAGCCATATTGTTGTGATGTAGCTGAGTATTTTCAGCAAATGTGAATCGGCCCGACGACAACCCCATCTGCACTATATGTTGTTTACACTCCAGATCGGATGTGCCCATTCCGATTTTTTGCTCTGATCCGATTTTTTGACAGGCCCATTTACATCTACTCTGCCAATAACCCAATTTCGATCTCGCCTGTTTACATTTAACCAAATGGTGAAATTGCAGTTCAGTGCACAATGCACAGCGCACAGTCACACATGTGCACGCGGTGTTAATAACATTGTTGCGCAGGTCACTAGTTCACAGCGTTTGTGCAGGCCAGTATTTTGTCCTGTATGCGTATGCCGTGTTAATATGCATTTACAGATGTGGGCGATTACTACTAATACAATATGAACGGTCAAGGCGGTGGTCTCCTCCAAGCCTTAAATGGCATATCCACCGCCAACTGTCGACTATATTTGGACTGTGGCCTTTGGTATGACAGGAATGCCTGCTGTGACATTAAGGAAGATAATTCGGAGGCACGTGGACGCAAACAGCAACAGTGAGGGGTAATAAAAGAAGTTGAAAGGGTTGGCAACTACCAAATTCCTACATACATTAGTTGCACTGAAGCGGTCGGGTCAGAGGCGTGTGCTGGAGCAGAATGGTATGTAATCGTGATGACGTGAGGTGCATGGGTTGGCGTCGCTGTGTGTTTTTGTTGAGCTGACGAAGTGTTGCTGCTTTCTGTCATAGTTAGCCAGCTCTGCTGACTGGGGTTGCTTCCGTGAGGACGTAGAGGTTCGTTATTGCAAACAAAACAAAATAAACCCGCTATATAAACACGATTAACTATTGCCAAACTGTATTACAGTTGTGTTTTGCGTTATGAAATGGATATTAACCACTGGTGTTGTAGCCAAGCTAGTCGCCTGCTAAGCATTAGCCATAGCTGACGTGGGCTACTGCACTAAATATGTCAACATGTCACTATCCAACTGGTCATATCACGGCTATGTGTCCCCAGTTGCTGTTTCTAAATGTACACGCTGTCTTTCTTTAATGACATAAACTAGCATGCACGACTTATTGAAATATATGTAATGTTAGCTTGAATTGCTAGTAGTTTTTTTTAGCCAACTGTTGTTTTTCTGACGATAGCTAGCTGCCTGTTCACGTGATAAGACTTTGACAGTTAATTATACACGAAATGCATGCAAATGTCAGCCGTAAAGGCAAAACGCTATAGTCCTTGATTGCATGTGCAGGTTGTTTTGTCGTTATTTGATCACCACATTTTGTCAGAAATACTGTTAATGTTAACCATTATGGGAAAATGGGCCCGGTGTGTAATGCAACCTGTCCAGGACACACCATCTTTTATGTTCTTCATTTAACTACTTGATGAGAAGCATGGGACGGTACAGCTCCGTTATACAGCCAAGCCAAACTGTATGCTATGGTTTTATAAAAGCATGGCACGTAGTTTTGATTAAATGGTTGTCTGTGTCAACGTCCTTTTTCAAAACAGGGTAGGCCTATTGCTAATTCTGGGAATGCATGCCCTGCCTTTTCCTTAAAAATAATAATTATAATACTAATAATCAGACAAGTACACCCGTACAACAAATATGATGGAACAGATACAATGAACTGTCTGCACGCCAATATATGTCCTTGCCTTTTCCTCCTTTGACAGCTCGTCAAGAGAGTGGTGTGAGGTCACCCGGCCAGGGTGAAATGTGCTTCCGGTCCAAATGAGCTCAACTATGTGGTATATCATGCAAAGCATTCAAAGTAAATATTCGCTGTCCGAGCGGCTGATTCGGACCATTGCTGCCATCCGCTCCTTTCCCCATGACAATGTTGAGGATCTCATACGCAAGGTAAATGAAGCTGGCACCACTTAGTATGACTCTAATGTCAACTGCAGCAATACAGTCGGAATTAAGTGTTTGTGATGCTTTGCTTGTCTAGGGGGCGGATGTCAATCGAATGCATGGCACGTTGAAGCCACTCCACTGTGCATGCATGGTGGCCGATGCCGACTGTGTGGAGCTTCTGTTAGAGAAAGGAGCCGAGGTGAGAAATGCATTTGAAATTTCTTTTCATATAATTTAGAGCAGTGATGGGACCCCGGTTTTACCTATCCAGTTAGGTAAAACCAGGTCATTTAGAATATGCTGCTCTAGATTGTAGCTTCTGAATCCAGGTTGCCCATCATTGATTAAAAGCTTGTAAGACTGATTCAGCTGCTTCGGTGTTTCGGCTTAAAGTGTAATTATGATGGTGAATGCTGAATTAAAGTGTAATTATGATGGTGAATTCTTTGAAACAGGTGAACGCCCTGGATGGTTACAACCGCACGGCGCTGCACTACGCAGCGGAGAAGGACGAGAACTGCGTGGAGCTGCTGTTGGAGTATGGTGCCCACCCGGACGCCCTGGACGGCAACAAGGACACGCCCCTACACTGGGCCGCCTTCAAGGACAACCCAGAGTGCGTACGCGCCCTGCTGGAGAGCGGTGCCTGCCCCAACGCACGCGACTACAACAGTGACACGCCGCTGAGCTGGGCTGCCATGAAGGGCAACTTGGAGAGCGTGCGAGTGCTGCTTGAGTATGGTGCCCAGGTGCACGTCACCAACCTGAAGGGCCAGACGCCCATCTCGCGGCTGGTGGCGCTGCTGGCACGGGGGCTGGGCACCGAGCAAGAGGAGGAGTGCCTGGATCTACTGTGCCGTGCCGCAGGCCTCTTCCAGATCCGCCGCGCAGACGGCACGCTGCCACGCGAGCTCAGCAAGGATCCGCAGTTGTTGGAGCGGCTCACCGGCATGGTGTCGCACCCGCCCTCGCTGCGCGCCCTGGCACGCTGCGCCGTGCGACACAGCCTGGGCGTCCAGTACCTGCCCACCGCCGTCAAGCAGCTGCCCCTGCCCGAGTCCGTCAAAGAGTATGTGCTGCTCAGGGACTGACCTGACCTGGTCTGGCAGCCCTCCTGGGTGGAGGAGGGGTTGGCGTCATTAGTGAGTGGGTGGGTGGGCAAAGAGTGCTCATAGTGCAGTGGTGTCAAGGAGGGAAGTGGTGGTGCTTGTACAAAACTGAAAAAAAAGAGTCTATTGTTAATTTCTTTTTTTGTTGTGTTGAAATAGTGTGATTGCAAGTGTATGTGTCTAGTCCACTGTATGTATGTCTTCATGATGAGTCATTTGTCAAGTGTTTCCAGCTTCAATTCTCCTGACATCATGTGCGATTCTGTCTTGGTCCAGATTGCAATTGTGTATAAGGTGTAATGTGGAGGTATGTATGCAGAATTAGGCCTATTACTTGATATAAAGCAGGAGAGCTGCTGATTTGGTGGTGGAAATTCCACTAAACAAATGAAATGGAAATTCACTAAACAAAATGGGACATCTTTACCAGCCACACATACACAAATAGCAAAATTCACCAGCTAGTCGACAGCAAATTTCACTAACCTCTTTCATATTTGATTTTACACCCATTTGTTATGTGGCTGGTGCCAAGGTTCCATGGACACACATAGGAGAAGTAGAGTTTGGTTTTATGTTAAAGAAGCACACACAAACGGCAAACTATTTGCTATTTTAAATGGTGCAGACAGTATATGACTTAATATAACAGAATCACTTATTTTTTATCATGTTTTGAGTTAGCACTTGAATTAATTACTTGCAAATGCTTGTAATTTAAATATGTAAACATTTGTTTTGTATATATATACATATATATATATCACAGATCATTTGTCAATTTTATTTAAGGTAATTGCTCTGTAAGCATGCGTGATGTCTAAGGGTTTCATAAATTTTATTATTTTTTTCTGTTAATATTTTAGTAATGTTAATGACTTTTTCTGGTGCTTGTAGGAACTCTTAACGTTTCTGTCAGTGTAAAAACTTGCATTCTTTTCTTTTTTCCTTTTCTTCTGTGATGATGCACAGATTTGAGGAATGGCATGGTTCGCCTTTGTGAAAAAACTTAAATAATGTAGACGGATATGGCTTTTTATTTTTAGCATTTGACGAACCTAACCTCAGACACCTTTTTGCTTTCCTTGCTGCATCTGTTCTCTCTGTTAAGTGGGCTATTGGCAGTTTATGTTTGTATGAGAACTTAGTCTAAGCATTTGATATGACTTCATGGTAACTTTTGTGAAGTACAAAAAATGACAAATGTACAGTCAACCCAAAAGTGCTTTCTTCTTTTCTTATACAGAGAGTAAAAGTCTTTCCACTTGTCATAAACTATGTGCCTGAGTTTGACTCTTTTTCCTTCTCATGTCAACAGTTACAGATGCATCAGATCATACTATGCCTTCCGAAATCTAATAGTAGTCTGTCTGTTGAAAATGTTATACCACAAAATTTCTATATAGTAGGAAACCAACTGTGCTTCTTCTAAATGGCAGCTCTGGGACTTTGAGGGTTGTAGCTTGGGCCTGGGTCCTCAGTGTACTCTTAAAAGGGTATGCCACTATTTTTGGGCTTAATACAGTTAAAATCGTTGGCCAAGGTTTATAAAGGTGGTAAAGTGTCTTATTTTTCATGTAAGCCGTTGTCTTGCTTTAAGACAAGTTAAAAGAGAGAGCATGTCGCTAAGCTAGTGAAAGTCAATGGATCCGTGTAGCATGCATATGTACATGTTACACGGATCCATTGACTTTCACTAGCTTAGCAACGCTTAACATCAACAATAAGACACTTTACCTCCTTAATAAACCTTGGCCAAAGATTTTAACTGTATTAAGCCCCAAAATAGTGGCATACCCCTTTAATACCTGATTTCAGCCAGTAGAGGTCTCTGTCCTACAACACTCACACTGTCTGAACCAGAGCGGACTGCTCTGTGCTCTCACAATTTACAAGTAGCTATGACAATTTTTTTCATATGTAGTTCCAGCCCCTACCTGACTGATGTTTCTGAAAGGGGCAATGGTGAGGAATATTGTCGACATTTGGCATAAGGTTCTGTCTTGCTTTTCAAGTATTTAACAATTGGATTTTAAAAATGTGTCACTATCCATGAGTATATGATAATGTTTGACAAGACAAAAAAGGGCTCAAGTGCAATAGGAAATACACCAACATAGGACCGATTTAAGCTAATTCATGACCCCATTGTATGCATTGCAGGTTACATCTTAGGCCTGTAAATTCTAAGAATGCATTTACTTATTGACGGGTGTGCTACATCTCAATACAGGCCTTTTATTCAGATATTGTTTGTAGGTATTTATGGCTCACGTCAGCAGTCTCAAGCACAGGACGTCCCTCTGAGTGAGAAACATACTCAGAATCTCAGGAAGGAAACCAGAGCAGAACTATGAATTCCCCGACCACTGTGTGTGTGTGTGTGTGTGTGTGTGTGTGTGTGTGTGTGTGTGTGTGTGTGTGTGTGTGTGTGTGTGTGGTACACCTATACTGGGGCTGTTGGTGCACACTCCAAACCTTTCCCAGATACAGGACTGTGTGTCTCAAAATGGGTTACATCTGAAATGAGCAGGACAGTTCCTCTCATGAATTTGGCTGAATAGAAATTGAACAGAAATCAAACAGAACAGGATAAAATAGAATAGAATAGAATAGAATAGAATCGACTGCTTCTTTCAGTGCTTAAATTATATTAGCCATCTGCCCAGTTTGAAGGGGAATGCTTTGCAAGAAGTGCCTGTGGCCATGCTCTCCTCTCATCTAACAAATTGTTCCACATGCCTGTTTGGAGTGTGGCCAGCCATTATGCAAGACGAGGTCTTTGGGACCAAATCCATAATTGAAGACATGGCTTGCCACTGTGCAGGCAGGATACAGAAACGGGAAGTACTTTGTTCAACAAAGCCCATGAGCTGCAGAACTGCTGTATATACTATAAATACAAAAAAACACAATGCTGACATGCTGAGGCACCGTGGCACAGGAGTGCTGTTGTGTTGGGGGGGGGGTTGAAGGTTATCAAAAGCACCTTCGCACATTCATGATAAGCAGGTATGGGTGCCAGGCAGTGGCAGCCACACTCTAGTCCTTACAAATATGATCTGGCTTATTATCTGTTGTCCAGCCAAAACAGATATCAGGCCTATGCATTTTTTAAATGCATTAAATAACATTGACTAATCTTTTTTTATGTTTAGGCCCACTAAATGTTTTTGTTAGGTTTGAGAGTTTTTGCAAGGGAAATCTGGTTACATTGTTGAGGAAATTTGTCTAGCGTATGTCACCAAGCTATATTATATAGTAATAATAACAATTAGCCAAGTAATATGACATTTTATATTACTAGAATAATAAATAAAATTCAAATTATTGTTTTTCTGTATCAGACCTCTACAACTGTGTCCCAACAAAATATTATTTTAATAAACTTGTAGGAAATAATTTTCCAGAAAAAGAAAAGCTTTATAATTGGATAGACCCATTAATACCCTGTTCACACTGCGATTGTCCTTTCTGACAGCCTGTACATTTTATGGAGTGTCAATGTGGTCTGATTTAAAACGTATTATCAGAGTATCATGTCAGTTCATCCGAGCTGCAGTAGGCCTACAAGGACTCGTATCACCGGGCATTGCCATGAAACCTTAATCCATCTTTTAAAAAGTAGATTATGTAACAGTTACAGCAGGCCAATAGAGGAGCTTTGACGTGACAGCCAGAGAGATTCCATCAAAATGTCCTGACGTTGTTTGTTGTTTGTTCTCGAAGACACTTTTTGATAGTTCGTGGTGTTTACCACCTATAATTTCAAGTCGTGACACAGACGCGACTTCCACTTATGAGGATGAAATTTCACACCTCCAGACCCGCCTAGCCGAGGGACCGATTGATGTCGCTCTGACGTTACCTCTCGCGATGCTTTGTGTAGGAGGGGAGTGTCAGATTCCAAGGGAGAAGAGAGGATAGAGGGAGAGAGAGGGGCGCTGAGGTGAGTTTGTAAACATTCTACTACTGTCATTTTTGACAACCATCATTTCGAGTAGATATAACAACATGAAATATGCTGTGTACTACAGTATATCTGTCTTTTGTTTAGTTCGAGTTAGTGGTGTATAGAAATCGGGGACTATTTGTCCCTTTAGTAAACTGTACCAGTTGCTAACATTAGCCACATCTTCGCGCAGACTGCTAACAAGTACAGTGGCTCGGTGCTATCGCAAGCTACTTGCTAGTTTCAATGCTGTTAACAAACAACTTAGACAATATTTTTTATGATGCTCTGAATTGCTGCACCGAAACTTTAGTCAGTGTCGAAACCCAATCGACAAAATGTCGTTTGATGCAACTGTACCAGTAGACTGTTGCAGCGACTTTGCCTTGTAGGTGCAGCATACTTTTTCGCCAGGGGTGCTTTGGTCGCTCGCGGCCTGCTCACTACAAGTCCCTGGCCCTGAACGAAAGTGGTAAATTCCAAGTTTTGAGTTGGTCTCTCGTGAACCAATTACGACCTGCTAACCTACGCGACGGACGTAGCCGTGAGCAACTCATAAAGGCCATGTCTGTGATGAACGCCTTAACAGCCAATGCTACGAGAGTAAGGGCTGGCAGATGCGGGAAAAGGTGGGGTTTTAAGCTGGCGTGTGCAGTACCTTGCTAGCATGGTAGCATAGCACGGTCACTGGCTAGTCGGCCAGCTAACAACTTAAAAGTAGTTTGGCAGAGGTAAATAATTCCCCCCAAAAGGCCTCCCCACTCTTAAATTATTTAAATGCTCTTAAGGTTGACTGTATAATTTGTTCGCTGACGTTAAAGAACTCGGTGTTGCCACTGACAGCTAAATAATTAGTGTGTCGCCGCCCAAATGATAATAAGCTAGCTAGACAGCGGGCTAGAGTCTAGACAGTGTATTTTTTAACGAAAGGCTAGCAGTTATAAACGTGTAATGCAAGCGTTGTGCTTGAGGAATGTCAATGTCTGTTGTTTACTGGTTATGATTTGTAACTGTTCACATGCCTATTCTTTACTACTTCGAATAAGACATTTCATCAAGTGGCGCGTGTGGCATGTTTGACAGTGTCAAATCGAGGCAATTTCACCACGGGCAATTATTTGACATTTCGTGAATCGTGATTCTCTTTAGATTTGGCATTGATTCAGAAACTTGTAGATTAATCAAAACAAGTGGTTGGCCAGTGACATCGCCAACTATGTGCTCCAAAATGGCATTGTTTCCAATACAAGTTATCATGGTTTCTTGTTGCTGCTCCTCTAGAGGAAAACGTGGATATGGTTCTGTTGTTGGCAAAGATTAAGGAACTAGGTGTGAATGTCTGGTGTCTTTCTGACCGATCTTCATCTAAGCACTAGTCGTAATGTTATTTCATTTATTAGGACTCTGAGCAGAGTGTTTACTGGCCTCCCCACGTTTCCCAGTCTTGACACTTTCAGTAAACGCACGGCAAGGAGTCTATGAAAATGTAGTCCACAAGGTGCAATTAGTAGGCTGGCTCCAGACATACGAGCCGCTCGATGCATCCACATACCTGTCAACACTACATGCATGTAAGTGATGCACTTGTTTATTAAAATGTAGGTCGCTGAGCACACCTTGGAACTTGTCAGTTCATGTTGGCAGCACAGTTCTAGAACATTTTGCGTCCTTATATTGGAGGTGAACAGGTCATTGTGCTGTTTTTGCTGATGTTTTACATGCCAGATATGAATGCTTGAAGCATGAAAAGTTCCCCCCAAGTGACCATACTGTATACTCTTGTGGAAACTGATTGATATTATTTTATACGATAAGAGTGATGATGTTGAGTCACATTAGAAGTACACGTGTCCTCCACTACATAAGTGCTGTGCATTAAGGTGCAAGAACAAGTTGAAATTGCACAATGCAGTTCTTTGCATTGGTCATGACAAATGCAGCATCCTCCCTGTCCTGACTTAGCTGACCTTGTTGCTTTTATGGTGAACTCTTTCACCTCCGCAATCTAGGTTATTGCACCACTAGTGAGGATTTACTTGCATCAACAACAGGATGTTTCCCCCATTGTGAGTGAGCGATTCATAAAATGAAAGGAATGTTGTATTTAAGGTCATTGATGTAAAGACTTCAAAAACACCCTGTTGGTTGAACATTTGTTTCAGGGTTCTGAATGGAGAGCTGTGGTGTTTCCATTGTGTGGTGCTGTCTAATAGGCCAGCATGGCATTTGTCTCTAGACCTCTGTAGTCACGCAGCCGTGGCTATTGGGTTTCATTTGTTCCATATACCAAAGCTCAGGTTCATTTCAGTTACATAAATACATACGTGTGTGTGCGTGCGCGTGCGCGTGTGCGTGCACATGTCCACGCCCTGTAGCCTAGATCTCTCTTGACTGGGGGGCATGTTAAAAGACCCTCATGCTAACTTGTCTATAAAGCTACCCAGTAGCCAAGAATCTTCTCAAGAACCCTTGATGACTCTTATTTGCCTCCTCCCTTCTCCTGCCCACTATGTATTGTTCTCAGATCTACTCTATCGCTCCGTCTGTCTGTGTTCGTAATGGTCTCTCTAACTCGAACCCCATGCTAACTTGCCTATAAAGCCAAGAACCCTTGAATTAGAACCCTTGATGACACTAATCTGTATGTGCCGCCTCCTCCTCCCCTCCCCCCGGCATATATTGTGTTTTTTCCTTTACTTTCTGTCTGTCTGTCTGTCTGTCTCTGTCTTTTATCGTGTCTATTGGAGTGATGTTTTGTGTTTTCCCCCCACTCTGTTGGTGTGTGTGTGTGTGTGGGTGTGTGTGTGTGGTGCATGTGGCGTATGTGTGTGGGGGTCTCCCTCTGTCCCTCTGGCAACTCGGGTTCCAGACTCCTCATTCCTGGCGGTGGCTGCTGCTATTAATACAGTTTGTTTAGTCAGTTTCCTAGCAGGCGGCATCAAACACTGGAGGCAGCAGGCCCCGAGGCCCATTATAGAAGAGCTCTGCCCCCCCACTCTGCTCCTCTCCACTCTGCTCCTCTCCACTCCACCTGCTGACGAGGAGAAATACAACTCTCAATGGCAGGACGGTGTCGCTGGCCGAGTGTCTCTCTCTCTCTCTCTCTCTCTCTCTCTCTCTCTCTCTCTCTCTCTCTCTCTCTCCCATTCCTGCTTTCCCTCACTTCCTACCATACCCTCTCCCCCATACCTCTCTACCTTCCATTGTCTCTCTTCTCTATCTCTTTCCTCACTATTTCTTCCTCCTCTTCTACCTAGCCCTCTTTGTCTTTCTCACATTTCCCTTTGGTCTTCCTCTTCCCTTTCTTCTTCTAATTTATTCTTTCTCTCTCTCCCTCTTGTGCCCAATTGGATGCAGTCCACTGGTCAGTACGTACGGCATGGCATTGGTATTGGCACGGCCTAGACATGCAGCCCTGGCTACCCCTGGATGAGAGGCAGTGTGAGTGTAGACTTAAAGCAGCAGCAACATGAGTAGAGTAGAGTAGAGAGTAGAGTAGAAGTGCAAAAGAACAACAACAACAACAGCAGCAGTAGCAGGAGTGAGTCGTAGAGAGCTTGTCCTACTGAATTTCTCGCAGGGTAGGTGTGGTTTGGTTTACGATTGCCAGTGGTTATAATAATCGTTATAATGTATCATTTGATGGCCCATAGCCACCAAATGTTGGTTGTATTCAAACAAATTGCAAGTTTCCATTTGTCGAGTAATGCGCATCACCATCTTGGAACCCCTCCCTTCTCTCGGATTGGCTTCCTACCTCAGGCTAGCGCTTTGGGACGAGCATCCGGATCGTTCAGATCGGAACGATTGTGCAAAGCAACTTGGGATTTTCCAAGTTAACCTACTGGGGGTTTTGTGCAGCATAGCACAGCAAAAGACAGTACAGCACCACATGGCAGCCATCTCCTTCCCCTTGTAGTGACATGCTGTCGGGGTTTTTGAGCAGCAGTGGACCCCACATACACAGCACCACATGTCCCCCCAGCCATCTTCCTCGCCCTGTACCAACCATGGCCACTGTGGGTTTTTGAACAGCAGAGGGAGAGTCAGTCGTCTTCTTCACATAGTATGACCAAAGAAGGTGGATCTAACAAGAAGCGTCATTTTGTTTCTTTTCCGGTATCCACTTTATGTCGGGTGAACACCCCTTTAGGAGACCTTCGGTTAGGAGACCTTCGGAGTCCTGAGGTTGAGAATCAATGAAGTCCCCTTTTGCGATATCTTGTTCTGATTCAGTATTTTTGGTATGACTGTGCACATTGAGGGCTTTGGCTGCAAAGGCAGCAGTGATGGTGGAATACTCACTAAGCCTCGACTCTGTCTGACTGTAGCCTGAACACCCAACGCAGAGGAGAGTAACAACACCACCAGCCATCTTCCCTCAGGCTCACAGTGGGTTTAGACATGGATGGATGAGGTGATGGATCATGGAGGTGGGGGTGTCCAAGGCAGTGGTGCTGGTGTTGGAGTGGTGTAGCCCAGTTGGTCCCAAACTTCCAGCTGAGACCCCACCCTTACATGGGTCATGCCACACTATTTTTTTTTTTTGCAACCCCTTTCACAACCATAGTCTATGTGTGTCAGTGCCCCACTGGAAACAATGATAATAGTAGTAATGTTCAGAGATGCAATAGGTCATTGATTCTCAAAGTCTGGGATTCCTAGTGGGCCTTGAAATAATTTTCTAAACATCCAAATAATATTTATGTATGTGTTGCTGGTGACTATTTATTTGAGTGGTATTTTTTATTGGGTTAGAAGTGGTCCCCGAACATTTCTGAAAATTGCAAGTGACCCCCAACTTCTTCTCTCAACTTGCTGCGGACCCCCTAGCACACCATCTCTGCTCCCCTGGGGTCCCCGGCCCCCACTTTGAAGCCTACTGGAGTAGTCGGCTTCCCTCCCCTTGTGCTGTACCAGGCTCACTGTGGCCTTGGAGGTTATGATGGTGGGCTTGGCGGTGGTGCAGGCTTGGTGGTGGTGTTGACGGTTGCTGGTGTTGGCGTGGTATTGGAGTCATAAGTCTCCCAGCGGTGGGGATGTTGGGATGGGGTGGATGGATGGAGTGTTTGTGGTGGAGTTGTCTGTCTCTCAGTGGTGGGGATGTTCGGGTCGAGTGATGGTGGTCACTGGTTGGGG
Organism: Engraulis encrasicolus; assembly: GCF_034702125.1. Taxonomy (NCBI): domain Eukaryota; kingdom Metazoa; phylum Chordata; class Actinopteri; order Clupeiformes; family Engraulidae; genus Engraulis; species Engraulis encrasicolus. The sequence goes on from NC_085866.1 coordinate 54,120,351, forward strand.
TGGTGATGGAGTAGTCAGTCTCCTAGTAGTGGGGATGTTAGGGTGGGGCGGGGGGTAGTAGTAGTAGTAGTTGTAATCGTAGTGGTAGTGGTGGTGGTGGTGGTGGTGGGAGTGGTGGCAGGATAGTCCGTCTCCCTCAGCCATCATAGGATGGGTGGCAGTGGGGTGGCGCAGGCAGTGGTGGCGGTGGTTTCTGGAGTTGAAGTGGAGGCAGTGTAGTCTGTCTCTCCCTCCCATTTGTTTTACAGGCTGGAGATGCAGTAATCTGCGTGTAATGGCAGCCTTTATAAGCCATGGAGAGATGGCAGTGAAATGAGGACCAGGGCCACTGTTCTGCAGCCGCGGAGCTTGTAATTAAGTTGTTTTGCAAGATGGCTCCCTCTCTTCTCCCCCACTGGGCCTGCCTGCTTGCTTTCTTTTTTTATAGAGAAAAGGCCCCTGCTAGGATTTCACGTACATGCTTTTTTCTGTTTCTTTCTTAAAAAAACACACATACTTCAGAACTTCCTCTATTGGTTGTTGTCAGCACTTTCGTGTGTTGAGAGATGTAACACATGATAATAATGCTGTCAGAGTCCAGCAATTTGTTAACACTCGATAAGCGATTTAGGAAAAAAAACCCTCCTGATGCATACTTGTGCACATGTTGGGTGCATGTACTTAGCTGGCTGTACGTGTCTGTGCACTCTGCTTTGAGAAAGGTCTCTCTCTGTTCAAGAAAACACACACACGCATTAAATGTCCAGCGAAGAATGCAAAGGTGGGGATGTTTGTCCCTTAATTCTTTCTGCGTGTGTATGTTTTGTTTGTGTTTGCAAATGGGCTTCTCGCGCACCACCTTGAGCTGTCCAAATTGCCTTTATGTGGACTCAGCTGTAGGCTTGAAAGACTTGGCACCAGGCTGCTGCCTCTGTTGGCTCTCTGCTCTCCTGGCTTGCTGCTCGGAGCTTGTGAGGTCTGCAAGGAATCAAGCCGCCTGCCTGCCTGCATGCCGGTCTCCCTGCCTGCATGCCTGTATCCCTGCCTGCATGCCTGTATCCCTGCCTGCATGCCTGTCTCCCTGCCTACCTGCCTGTCTCTTTGCCTGCCCCAGCCTGCCTCTTTGCCTGCCTGCCTGTCTCCCTGCCTGGCTGTCTCCCTTCCTGCATGCCTGTCTCTTAGGGATGGATATTGCCAACCACCTGGCCATATGATACACATCCCGATACAGGGGTCACGATACGATACGTATTGCAACACACTCGCATCTCGATATGGACGGTTGATGCATGTTGCAATATTTTAGGCCTAATTCTTTTACTTTTTGTTCATTCACATATTGTTCACATATACTGTATAACCAAGTGTTACTTTTTCTTTAGAGCAACCGTTATACTGTAGTGAATGTAAAACAATTGCTGTGTAGCATTCAAAAGTCAATTTATTTTATTAAATGAAATATCTATACTGAAGACTACAATATGTGTATCGCGAAGAAGCCTGTGACACACCCCTACTGTCTCTTTGCCTGCCTGCACTCTTTGCCTGTCTCCCTGCCAGCCTGTCTATCTGTCTTGCTTCTTGTGTGTCACTTTGATCTGTGCCAAGAAGGAAAGGCCTTCTTGCAAGCAAACAAAATGCAGCGATTCCACATGCTCTCACTCTTCCTCGTTTTCTCTCGTCTTCTCGTCTTCTTCTCTCTTGTTCTCTCTATCTTTCTCACCGCCTCTGTCTTTCTCTCACACAGACACACACGTACACTACGCAGATACACACAATGTCAGGCAAAAGCAACACACAAACACACACTTTATCTTCCTGTTTATCTGTTTATCTCTCCCATACACTGACAGGCACACTCCCAAACGAGCATCCAAGCTCCCCTTAAAGCCCACTTTTTAACCGGGCTCTGGCCCGGCATCTGCCCTGCTAGGGATGCCTATCCGGGTCTGATGGTCCGACCGGAGCAGACTGGACCGGCTCGTTAGTGTAGGAGCTCTGCTGCTATCTGATTTGGTGGAGAATCCCTGTGCTGTAGACATAGCGGTTTTAATAAATAATAATGATACTGAGCTTGCGTGTGCGTTTTTCTCCACTTAAAGTTAGTTGAGCATTGTGACATTAGCAGTTGCAGCGATGGCCCCAGAGGTCAGAGGGAGCAGGCCAGCTAATGTCTCTGTGTCAGGGGAGAGGCCCCGGAGAGCCCTGGGGCTGTAAATGAAGCTGCCCTGGCAGGCTGGGGGTGAGGGAACGAGACGAGAGGTTGTGGCACAGAGCCCTGAGCAGTCACTACATACGGCTGAGGCTGAACAAGAAGCCATAGACCTGAGAAGTCATTCTACTGCTGAGGCCCAGGCAGAAGCAGAAGCCGTAGCCCTGAGAAGTCGTAGGGTAGTACCGTACCGTACGGTATGTACTGTACATTTCATTATCCTAAGTCCCGTCCTCCACCTGTGCTTGTGGCCTCGCGCTTTGCTGACGCCCCGCCTCCGTGGAGAAAACAATTAAGCTTCTCCGCTGTCAGCCTAGCCGCAACGACTTTTGGGGGACATTTCCCCATTCAACATCCCGATTGGAAATGAGAAAATGAACTTTGAATTGAGCTTCTACGAGATATTGAGTAAAACTTCGGCCTTCAATGACGTCTTGCAACGTCGTCGCGAGGCCACAAGCACAAGGGAGGACTGGAATTAGGATAATGGAAAGAAGCCATTATAGGCGGCCGGGCGCAGGCTCAGGCCCAAACCATAGCTGAGGCTGAGGGGGATTGCATAACAGCTGCTGGATGTCACTCAACAACCCATGTCTTTGGGAGCGTGTGTGTGTGTGTGTTTGTTGTGTTTTTTGGTAGATGATGTGTGTAGCTACATGGGATGTAGCTACACTGTGTGTAACTTACAGGTTGTGTGTGTGTGTGTGTGCATGCATGCGTGTATTTGTGTGTTTTGGTAGATGGGGTGTGTTTTTAGCTACATGGGATGTTGTGTTGTGTGTGTGTGTGTGTGTGTGTGTGTATGTGTGTGTGTGTGTGTGTGTGTGTGTGTGTGTGTGTATGTGTATGTTGGGGGTCGAGGAGGGTGATGTTGAAACATTCATGTTGTCGTCTTCTCCCCCTGGTTGGCATAATAAAGATTTAATGAAGGAGTGCGACTGTGCGTAACTTTTGTGTAAGAAGGCGGTGGAAATCTGTTGAGGTCCAAACGTCTGTCCTCACTCAGTGCAGTGCAGTGCTGTGAGGTGAGGTGAGGTGCATCCAGCTATGACTGCATGGCTCTCGTCAGGGAAGCAGCATAGACAATGAGCAGTGTATGTACCATAATGAAGAGTGCATGTAATGTACAGGCTGCCGATTACGTCAGGTCATCGGCCGTCTTTGTGCAGTGGAGCACAGGGGCCTCTACAGCAAGTGTGCGTGTGTTTGTATATGCTTGTGTTTGTATATGCTTGTATGTGTATCGTGTGCGTGCCGGTGTGTGCGGGTATGTTTGTGCAAGTGTGTGCGTTTGTCCTGAATCAGGGGTGTCGGTCAGTTGTGAATTTGGAAGTCAACAGTCAGCCAGTGAATCAGTGGAGTCAGTGGAAGTCCCCATTGAGTGAGTGTGATTGGAAACTGCAGAGAGAGCAGAGCAGAACAGAGCTGGGTGGAGTACTTTTTAGCGCTCACACTGCTGACTAAACGAGAGCAGATGACTACACACACACACACACACACACACACACACTCTCAAAAACACACTTACACATATACTGAACTCACACACA
>NC_085866.1:54129091-54169091 GCF_034702125.1 Engraulis encrasicolus
GTGTCTCAAATGGTGCACTTGAGTCAGTGAATTGACGTTTAATGCATAGTGCACACTTTACGTAATGCATGGTGTTCATGGAAGGTTTGAACTTTCAGTGCACTGAATTTGCAGCGCAAATGCCTCACGCACTGAAACATAGTGCCCGAAATGAGTCGCACATGTCATCTGCCACCAACCGGCAACAGATATTACGACGTCATACCGATTGGGTTTGAACAGTCGTGAAAGCTTACACATCAATGCAGCAAGATGATTGGATCAATGACAGAGTAGCTCAGCAAGCAATTGGCTCTTGTTGCCTGACAGGTGGGAGATGTGCAGGCACATGCATATTGGCGTTCCAAATTGCCCCTCACCATCCATAAGTGTCTCTGGTAGAGCAGCTAACCCACTTGTGTGGCGTTTGTAGAGTTGAGTAGAGTAGCTATTGTTCAATGCATTATGTATAGAGTGGAGTTGAGTAGAGTAGCCAACCCACCATGCACTGTGAAGGGTTGAGTAACTATGTGTGGAGTTGAGTAGCTAACCCACAAGTGCCATGTGCTACTCTACTCTAAAACAATCAGGCAGCTTAGCCACCACGAGGGCTCAGTCTCCTCTTTTGCGCTCACTCACCACTCAAGTGGAAACACACACACACACACACACACACACACACACACACACACACACACACACACACACACACACACACACACACACACACACACACACACACACACACACACACACACACACACACACACACACACACACACACACAGGTTTGGCATCAAGGTGGTGGTAGTGAGCTCAATCTCAGCTAGTGAGATGTGAGGTATTGTGAACTGCAAACTCCGAGAGCTAGCGGGGACTCAAACTCAGAGCGCTACTAGCGCTTCTTGTGTTGTGATTGTGAATGTTGATTGAGAGCAGGAGTGATGTGGGGGATAGCTAACTGTTGTGTTATTGTGAAATAGGCAGGCATGGCTAAAACAGCGACTAACTAATGTCTCGCTCGCCAGTGACTCAGAGCCTGTGGAGATGAGTAATGCGGCTGCTGTCGTTGCCTCAACTCGTCTTTTCCCTCTCTCTCTGTGTCTCTCTCTCTCTTTAACCCAACACAGTCTCTCTCTCTGCTTTCAACCAATTCAGTCAGTCTATTAAGCCTGGCAGTCTTCGTCTCTCTCTGCCTGTTTTTTTAACCAACTCAGTCTCTCGTTCTCTTTGTCTTTCTTAAGGCCTAGCAGTCTTTCTCTCTCTTCAACTAGTATTCTCTCTCTCTCTCTCTCTCTCTCTCTCTCTCTCTCTCTCTCTCTCTCTCTCTCTCTCTCTCTCTCTCTCTCTCTCTCTCTCTATTTCTTTCTTTCTTTCTTTCTTTCTTTCTTTCTTTCTGCTTGTCCATCTTTTCTCTTTCTCTCAACTGTGTCTAGTTTGTACTTGTCTCTCTCCCTCGTGCACTGCACACACACACTTACACGCGCACATGCTCACACATGCAGCCTGTGAGTTTACTTGGCTGTGCGGTGCCATGTTGTGTTGGTAGCATGCGGCCTAGGGAGTAATGTCCCATTAAAGAGTTTTGCTTTCTCTCTCTCTGGATGAGGTCCACTCCCCACAGTTCTCACACAAGTCAGCTAGCTAGTTAAATTCTCTACCAGCGTGCGTGCGTGCGTGTGTGCGCGCGTGGTAGGTAACTTTTCTCACTGCACTGCACACACTCTCCTTTTCTCTGACCCTGAAGCTTTGACTTGCAACAGATTTTTTCCCCACTTTTTCATGGGGCTTGAGCAACCCCCTTACCACACACAAGCACGCTGGCACACACACACACACACACACACACACACACACACACACACACACACACACACACACACACACACACACACACACACACACACACACACACACACACACACACACACACACACACACACACACACACACACACACACACACAGAAATTCACTCCTGAGGGGGAGCGACCGGCTACTGCTGCACATACTCACCAGGAGGTTTTGATTTGGATTTCGCGGTTGCGCTGATCAGGACGGGAGATGGTGCTGCCTGTAAGAGTGCACACACACACACACACGCGCGCGCACTCGCACACACCTCCTCTGATGTTCATTTTCCAGCCGCCCCATGTGCTTGCTCACGGCCCTCCAGCCCCAGCCCTCCAGCTACACACACAATCACACACATACACACTCCTCTTCCCCTCCTTCCCTCCATTCCTTCCTCTCCCAGCTTGTTGCCCGGCCTCACAGGCCTTGTGCGGTTTAGCCACGCTAAGTGTAAACATTCAGCACAGCAACATGACTCTGGAATGAATAATAGATGTGGGCTAGTTGTTAGCCCGTGTATTCTTTCTCTCTCTCTCTCTCTCTCTCTCTCTCTCTCTCTCTCTCTCTCTCTCTCTCTCTCTCTCTCTCTCTCTCTCTCTCTCTCTCTGAATACTGTCTCTCTGCAGAGGAGAATGCATCCATGTGTGCATGTATGCAGGCACAAACACAAAAAAAGAAGGGACAACAACCACAGAAAAACCTCAGCGCTCACATCCTTATCTCCAGACTGCTTAATCTTTTATGTATGGCTGCCTGCCTGCGTGGTTATGCAATTGGAAGGGCTTATGATGACTGGGCCCGGGGGAGAGGGGGAGGGGCAGCGGTAATGAAAATAACGCCACAGTCACGGCCGCAGCCACGCGCCAGCCCAGCGTGTTGCCGGGGACGACAGAAGGTTGATGCTGCCGGGCTCCGCCCATCTCCTCCTCCCGTCGCCGTTGGAGACCAGGGACGGCCTGCTGCTCCACTCACTCACTCACTCGCACTGACTTGCGAACGGACGGACGGACCGGCCGCTAAACGGAAGTAGCAACGTTCAAGGACTGGACCGATGGCGTTGCCAACGCCACTTCTCTCTCTCTCTCTCTCTCTCTCTCTATCTCTCGCTCTCGCTCTCGCTCTCGCTCTCTCTCTCTCGCTCTCGCTCTCTCTCGCTCTCTTTCTCTCTCTTTCTCTCTCTTTCTCTCTCTTTCTCTCTCTTTCTCTCTCCCCCTCCCCCTCTCTCTCTCTCTCTCTCTCTCTCTCTCTCTCTCTCTCTCTCTCTCTCTCTCTCTCTCTCTCTCTCTCTCTCTCTCTCTCTCTCTCTCTCATGGATGGACCAAGGGACTGCCAAACAGGAAGTAGTGTCTGTATTGGGCTGGGCCCTGTGGCATTTGCCAACGGCACTACTAGTACCGGCGCTACGCTGTTACTCTGCCACTGTGTTGGTGCATAAACACCTTCCTGCCTTGCTGACGCACGCTGGCCCCAGGGCGTCAGCTGCTTTTAGCCGCTACGATAGAAACCTGCCTACCTACCCCTCTCTCGTCCCTCCTCCCCTCCCCGTTGCTCTCTCCTCCCTCCTCTTCATTCTCCCGAGGTGCAGCCTCATGCAAAGCAGCCAGTTCAGATGTGCAGCGTGCATCGCAAGGCGAAAGAGGCACATGAGAGAGAGGCTAAAGAGAAGTCTGCAAGGCTGGAAACAACGAGGCTGGAGAGAACGAGAGACTACAGGCCAGATAGAGAGACCAGAATATAGATGGAGACACTGCAGCCTCTCACAGAGGTGGGCTAGGTTGCTGTAACATCACACCTCTCATTGCTGCTAGACACTGTAGAGGGAGAGACTAGAGACAGGCCAATGCAAGTATGCAAGGAAAGGTTGCTGCACGAGTAGGCCAAGGGAGACCAGTCTTGGTTGGTGAACACTGGAGAGAGAAAAAAGGTTAGAGAGAGGAAGACGGCTCTGCAGGGGAAGGTTGTTAGTAGTGGTGTTAGTAGACATGGGAGAGGGTGGAAAAAGAGCTCACCCCAGCGTGCAGGGGTAGGAGACAGACCTGTCTGCAGTGGTAGGTTGCTAAGAGAGTGAGACCTCGCCTTTGTCTGCAGGGAAATGTTAGAAAAAAAAGGTCTTGTAACAGGATGTTAGAAAGAAACCAATCTTGTTAGAAAGAGACCAGTCTTGTCCCAGGACATTGCCCCAGTTGATGGGCAAAGAGAGAAGAGGGCCAAGGAGGGCAAGTGAAGTGGGCCAAGTGAAGCCTATCGGTGTTAGTAAACACTCAATGTTGGTGTGGAGCTGAGGATTGCAGCAGATGGGGTATTTTTGTGTGCGACCTCGCACCCCCCCCAAATCCATTTGCATCCAGCTGTCACCAGCACTCTCAGGAGCACTGTACTTACACACACACACACACACACACACACACACACACACACACACACACACACACACACACACACACACACACACACACACACACACACACACACACACACACACACACACACACACACACACACACTAGACGCCGACGGCTATCCCACCCGCACTGCCATCACATGCCATTAGTTGCAAAAGTAGGCTTGCACAAACTGGAAAGAAAAATAAATCTGCTTTGTAACATCGCATGGCATAACTTGCAAAAGCTGATGTGCACAAAGTAAAAAAAATACTGTTTTGGTTGCAAGTGAAAGGCATCATCATATGCAGAACAAAACACACTCAACTTTCATGAAACAATGTTGGCACCTGCACTGCATTGCTTTGCATTGCCATTGCATTTTACCCCTTCTTAAAAATGCCCCTATGCTTGCATGCAGCACTGCTGGCAGCTTTGGCCGGGCCCAGGACAATGTCTTCCGAAAGGTCCCCCCATTCAATACATGCAATGTGATGAGGACCCAATTCTGCTCACCCCCCCCCCCCCCCCTCCATGCATGTTGTAGTGGCCCAGCATGCCTCGTGTCTTTCTGCTCCACCGCTATTTTCTTTCCTTTTGAAGTAGATTTGTGAAGGCGTCAAAAGTGTTCTGTTGTAAACGCCCCGTCGCCACCAGTGCCACCTCACCACCTCTCCTCTTGTAAAAATAATAAACAATCTTAAGCATGTCTTGGGTGAACTTGTGTACGTTCTTTCCACTCGCTTGTTCCCTCTTCTCCTCTTCCTCATCCAGCTTTTCCTCCCCTCCTCTTCCTGCTCCTCCTGTTCAGTCTCATCGCCATGCTAACTGCCTCCTCTGGGTTTGTTTCCCCTGAGAAGTGGTCAGCAGGAGTGGGAACTGGCTCTGTCCAGCTCTCATCTTTCCTGCTAAGTGACTCTTATGTCCTTCACCACCAACTCTACCACCCTAGACACCCCCCCACAACTCCCATCTCCATTCTTCACCACCACCATTGCTACAACTCCTATATACCTGCTACACCGCCCACCCCCATCCCCCGTTCTTCATTGCTAGAATAACCCTAGACCCCGCTCCCCCCCATCTCGATTTCTCCTAGACTCTCCTAGACTCCCTCTCCCCATCTTCATTGCATTGCTTCATTCATCTACAACCCCCGAGTCCCCCTTTCTCCCCTCCTCTAGACCCCCCTACACTTCCACCTCCACAGCCCCCACCCGATCTCTCTTTCTTTCTTCAATTCTTTCTCTCTCTCTCTCTCTCTCTCTCTCTCTCTCTCTCTCTCTCTCTCTCTCTCTCTCTCTCTCTCTCTCTCTCTCTCTCTCTCTCTCTCTCTCCTCCACTGGGCCGGGCCTTCGTCTAACCTTGTTGGCCAGTGGAGCTAGTGTGCCATGCAGTTGTTGCGCTGGTGATGCTGGTACATCTAAAAATACAGCGGCTGACACTTGACTGTGTTTCCACTGGGTTCGCTGGCTCACTTGCTTGCACACTCGGTTTCTCACTCACTCGTCTGCCTGTCCACTCCCTCCCTCTCTCTCTCTCTCTCTCTCTCTCTCTCTCTCTCTCTCTCTCTCTCTCTCTCTCTCTCTCTCTCTCTCTCTCTGCCTCCCTCCCTCCCTCTTTCCCTTCCTCTTCTTCTCCGTCTCTCTCTCTCTCTCTCTCTCTCTGCCTCCCTCCCTCCCTCTTTCCCTTCCTCTTCTTCTCCGTCTCTCTCTCTCGTTCTGTTTCTCTTTCTCTCTTTCTCTCACGGCTACACTGTAACTGTGACCCGCCGCCAGAAATAGTGCAGGCAGGGTGTGGAGTGCCAAAGAGGGGGGTGCTGAGAGAGAGCGAGAGAGAGAGAGAGAGAGATGGGGCAGAGGCCTCTTCTGCTCTGCCAGCCAGCCACTGTCGGTTCCTCCCACACACCCGACTGAGTCAGCCAGCTCCTAGACAAGAGTGGAGAGGAGAGAGGCGGGGGAAGGAATGCGAGTGCGCACACACTCACCGCATGGCCACGGCCACAAGCAGACTTTGAGCCGCTGCACAGTAGCCGCACACACACACACTCAAAAGACATAAACATGCATACACACACACACACACACACACGACGTAGGCATGTGCACACAAGATATGGACACACACATACACGCACACATACATGCACACACGACATAGACATGCACACACAAGATTGGACATGCACACAGAGACATACAAGACCCAGACATGCACAAATATATACATGCACTTCTGGCACACATACGCACAGTTACACTCATTCCCAGTCGTCGCACGCAGCACTTTGAGGCTGTTCGGCCCTCAGTTTCGATTGCGGCTGTTTCGCAACGGCAGATTTGGGGCAGTGGCCCGTGGCTTTTTAACGACCCTGGCGAGGAGGCTTGGCCCGCCGGCTTATCGCGTCCAAAGGGCTGCTGGGGTCAAAGTGCACGTCTTGGGGATTTTTGGCACTTCTGCCGGCCGCACAAGCAGATGTCTTTGTTTCGCTCATTGTCGGGAACGATGTGTGTTGCGTAAGCTAAGCATTGCCGGCTATTTAAAGGCCTTGGCCACTAGTACTCCCCATTGCCCTACCCACCACGCTCCTCTGTCTAACCCACTATCAAAATAGGTGGATAGATAGAGCAAGATCAAAATGTCATGATACCATTTATTATGTCAGTCGGAACAAAATGAGGAAATCAGTTCCGGTTTGCATACAGGTGCGTTACGTGCTCTAAACATATGGCGGACATTTCTACACATCGTGGTTAGCCCAATGGTTTGCTCCATTGATCCTCTCTTAGTTTACGCAGACTGCATAAACGGGGGTTTGTACCCCCTCCTTCCTCCCCCCACCCCTTCCCCTCCCTCCTTGTGCCGTTTTGGTTTCCAGGAAGTGGATCGTCGTCATGACGAATCCTGATCGGTTTTCCCCCTGCTGCCCATTCCCGACCCCCACTCCGGTCTTCTCCCCTGAACCGAAAAGTGGGAAATCAGGTCAGCACTGCTAACAGGTGTCGTATGACTGACGTTTCAGCTCCTAGTGGCCAACTGGTTGGTCCTATCGATCATCCCCATTTATGCAGACCGCATGGAAGGGCGGTTTCTACCCACCCCCGTCCCTTCATGGTTTCCAGGAAGTGGTTCATCGTCATGACGAATCCTGATCGCCCCCCCTCCCAATCAGTCTTCTGTCTGGAGGCCTGGCAGGTTTCATGTCATTTATCACCGGCGTGCTTGACACACAACCGGCCTTACACCGCACTGCACTCCAGGCTAGTGTTGAGAGCTGAGCGTTGAGAGTGCAGGGTGGAGAGGATGCAGAGAACAGAGGAAGAGAATAGAGGAAGACGGGGCGTGGTGCATTGGGGGTCCTCAGCTGAATAGACAACCCTATTGTCGTAGACCTTCTGCCCAGGGGCTGATGGAGAGAGAGAGAGAAGGAGAAAGAGAGAAGAGAGGGAGGTCAGTGGGATCATCTCCCCAAACACGGGCGTGTTATTTTTCTGCCCCACACAAACAGGCTTTTGTTGTGCGCGGCGGCACTCGCACAAACGCAAGAGAATACACACGCTTGGCTGCAGAGAAAGAGTGCGGGCGGCGACCGTCACATACAGTATACAGTCTCAGGTTTTGCAGAAAAGTGATATTTGCGTGTGTACGTGTGTGTGTACGTGTATGTGTGTGGGGCCTAAGGATACACCCAGAACAAACACTGAATATTCCTTTTGTCAATTCCTGTTCAATAGCTGACGTCTGCTGAGCCTCACGGCTCTTGAGTGTGTCTAAATGATTACCTTTTGCTTGCGTTTCTTCCTGCATTGTTGCGCTTCCTCTTTTGTGTTGCGTATGTGTATTGTTATATGTTTGTATTGCTTGTATTTCTGTGTGCGTACAAATGCGTGTATATTGAGTGATGGGCTGGACTTGTGTAGTGGGTCTGTCTTGGTCAATGATTTTTTTTTGGGCTCTACATCAGATGGTACAATGATAGCTAATGCTCATCAATTAATTAGTAATTGCTAATTAATGTACATAGATAAGCCACTAAAAACAAAAACAAAAGATCCATGCAATAGCGGCATTAGCTGTCATTTCACCACCCTGACGTGTGCTGCTACTAAAACGTCATTGACCCATGTATGTAAGGATGATGTATAGTGTTTTAGTGAGTTATATGTTGGATCTGTGCGTTGTGTATCATGTGTATCCTCCTGCTGGATGCCTTAATTTCCCTCTGTCGCTCTGCTCTTCTCTCTACTCTATTCTGCTCTTCTCTCTACTCTACTCTGCTCTGCTATTCTACTCTGGTCTGCTCTACTCTACTCAACTGCACTCTACTCTACTCTGTTCTGCTGTACTCTACTACACTGTACTGTTTTACTCTACTCTACTTCACTCAACTCTGTTCTACTTAACTCTATTCCTCTCTACTCAAATCTACTGTAGTATACTCTGTTCTACTGTACTCTACTCTACTATATTCTAATGTTATGTCGTGTTCTATTCTATCCAGAGGTTCACCAATGAGGACCACTTGGCCGTACATAAACACAAGCATGAGATGACATTGAAGTTTGGCCCGGCCAGGACAGACTCCGTCATTATAGCAGGTATCTCCTCATCCACACCATCAAAATGATCAAGTCTCAGCCATTTCAGTGTTGTAGTTTCAGTGTTTGTGGGCTTTTTTAATGAAAAGATCTCATTTCACAAATTCAAAAAGATCAGTTGTTTTAGTATCTGTGTTTTTTTTGTTTTCCTATTCAAAAACATGCCATTCCATTTTACGAATGATCATGGACTCTATCCCCTCAATACTCTCTGCTTTTAGTCTTTGTTGTTTTATGTCTTGTCTTTGGGAAGTGAAAAGTATTAAAGTGACTTTGAGATGTTTTTTATACATCTATTTGCACTTACTTTCGCTTTCTTAGTTGCAAACTTCCTTGAAAATAACTTGCTGTGTAATTTCCCTGTCTTCTTGGAGATCAGAGACCTCACACACAGAAAAGAAAAAAATACACATTCGGCCTCCAAACATTTCTAATTACACTCAAACCACTCAAACCTCTCTCTCTCTCTCTCTCTCTCTCTCTCTCTCTCTCTCTCTCTCTCTCTCTCTCTCTCTCTCTCTCTCTCTCTCTCTCTCTCTCTCTCTCTCTCTCTCTCTCTCGTACTCGCTCTCTTTGTTGTCTTTATTTTTCTTATGCTCTGTTTCTGTCACACAATTTCTTTTCTTTCTTGGTCATTCTCTTTTGTCTCTCTCTCTCTCTCTCTCTCTCTCTCTCTCTCTCTCTCTCTCTCTCTCTCTCTCTCTCTCTCTCTCTTGCTCTCTTGCTCTCTCGCTCTCTCTCTCATATCTTCCTCTCTCTGATCTCTGGGCCTGTATTGTTTCTCCGCTCCAGATCAGACTCCAACTCCCACACGTTTCCTGAAGAACTGTGATGAGGTGGGCCTGTTCAACGACATCGCCAGCTCCTTTGAGCAGGAGTTCCGCAAGGCACAGGAGGACGACGACAAGCGCGCCAAGAACCCTGTGAGTGTTCCATGTTCCGGGTTCCAGGGGGGCGGCTGACTGAGGGGGTGGAGGAATAGGGATTTACACCACAGGGAGGAGGAGGAGGAAGAGGTGTAGTGAAGGGCTGTGGTATGTGTGAACAGTGTGTGTGGGGGATGGAGGTAGTGTGGAGGAGCTTGGCATGGAAGAAGAGTGTGTGTGTGTGTGTTGATGTGTTTGTGTTTATGTTCGACTGAGGGATTGAGAGTGCATTTATCTGTGGGAGTGAATGTGTTGGAGTGTTTCTTGTGGGAGGTTCAGTGTGTGTGTGTGTCTGAGGCAGAGGGCATTTTTTTTTTGTCCAGCGTGGTGGGATCCAAACAGCATTATTTGGGCAGCCCTCACTGTAGAGACCTGCATTGGGAGTAGGTCCTGCGGGACCCAGCGCAAATCTTGCGGGAACGGGCGGTCTGGGCCAAGCTGCGGGCAGGAATGGGCGGGAGAATTCAAATATAGTGGAGTTGTGCGGGCGGCACGGGACTCACTAGTTTCACACTGTGTCGGCCCGGATGGCTGCAGTCCACTTGCGCCTAATGTCACTCAGAATGACAGCTGCCTCACGTTGCAGAAGATAGCTGGTAGGCTATGTGTTTTCCGTTGAAGTAAACCATCAAATGAACTATTGTAGACCTACTGGTTATTTAAGCAACCCATAAGTAGGCTAATTTTGCAAACGACACCCTGATGCAGCCGTATTTATCTTGGCAACTAATAAGCTCGCATTTGGTCACCGCTTTCCAATAGAAAAGGGGGCCGATATTGAGAGAAAAAAGGTACCGGTAGCCTATGGCCTAGACCTGTTATATTAGTTGTTAATTGAACATTTTTTTTTAAACTTACATCAAAATAATGCAGGTCAAAATAATGTAAACCACTGCAGAATTAGGCATAGTCTATTGCAAATTCATTGCAAAATAGCCCATGCCGATGTAACTTTTTCTTGACGACACCGTTATTAAAACAGCTGGCAGTGGTCACCACTGGAAGCGGAGTTGATCCCGTTATTGAGGCTAGGCCTACAAGAAGAAGTATATTGTTTATCTACATTATTTGGTCAAATGCAATGTAGGCTATCAGCATATTGCATATACCGTACCTTACCTGGATGGGTCCGTGTAACGCTTTGCAGTGCTTTGATCCATTTAAAAAAAATTCATTGCCTTGGCTCAAGTAGCGCCAGATGTGTTCGCCGAATTGCGTGCCTGCATTTAAATGCATTTAAATTACCACTAGCATCATATCCCTTACTGACGAAGCGCGTAGAAATTTTTGGCCTGCGTCTCAAACTCGTCATCTGTGCCGCGAGTTCTGCGGACGCGCAAGAATTGACTATAAGGTAAACTTTTTGCCATGGAGGGCGGATGGTGGCTAGGCACGTTAAGAGGCTACGAGCAGTTGGACAATATGATGCTGGTAATTTAAATGCCTGGAGAAAAGTGCCGTGTTGGAAAAACGTGCGCAACCAAGAGGAACCACGTCTGGTCATGGTTAATACATTTTCACCTCTAATGACATTAAACACAGTAGGCCTAAAGAAACACTGGCACATCTTATCCAGTGACCCAAAATTTGGACAATAATTTTCTAACCCCCGAGATTTGCCTATAGAAGACAGATTACGCGACTCAGCGGACGCCCACTCCACCTCATAACTGGCTATGTGACCTCCCCTCAGGACAGGTAATTTCCGCTGCCGTAATTGTGTCAACTGCAACGCAATGAAAAGGCAAAACTTTCTACCACCCTCGCACTGGAAAAGTTTTTTTTTCAGTAAAGGGAAGGATCACGTGCTGATGCCGCACGTCTTCAATTGTTTGTGTGCTGAAATGTCCCAGCAGCTGTGCTGCTTAAAACATGACAATATTAAATCATGCCCCAACTTGGGCACTGTACTGGGAAGTTTGCAGCTTGGCCTACAGCTGAGCCAGTCGTTCTGTCAGATCTGTACGTCTCAAGCTGACTTGCCATCCATGTCATTTGTAGGCATATCTCTACAAAACACATCTGGGCTTCTTGAGCGAAGACATCCCCCGGCTCCCTCGTGCAGTCCAACCACGACGCAGGCATTTAAGATTGGAATATGAACTCATTTTACTTTGGTTTCAAATTCACCTAGTCTTTCAAAAGCCACCGACAAATTACATTGAAATGTACAAACAACATCAATTACCTGTTTTCTGAGTTATCTGGAACATTAAAATTGAAGTTTTGAACCCAATTTTCATCTTTTTCATATGAATTCCTGAAATGGAGCAAAGCACTTCAAAGCGTTACACGAAACGGGTCGTCGGATGATGCCAGATAGCCTATGTTGCCGACAGAATTTGTCATCTTTTTTCCCCAAGCAAAATACCTGCAAAATCTGACGAATAATTGTGGGGTTTTTTTGCCATGTGACTGCAAGTTTTGTTTTTTTGTTTGTTGGTTTGTGTTAATAAACCGAAATTGAATTTGATTCCGTGTTGGGTTGTCATCCATTGAAAGTATGGGTAAGCAAGTCATTCAAGCAGCCCTGTTTAAATGTTTAATTAGCCTACATTCGGAGAAGAATAGAAAAAGCTGCAGATATTTCGTTTATGAAAGTGAATGTAAACAAAACAGAAGCGCGAAGCGCTATTCCAATGCACCAAGAGACCAGCATGCGGGAGTGGGAGTGGACAACACTGCGGGACTGGGCGGGCACAGTGTTCAAACCCTGCGGGAGCGGGCGGTAATGGTCTAATATTCAGCGGGAGCGGGCAGGAGAGAAATGAGAACCCGCCCAATGCCCATGCACACTGCATCCTACACACGCGCACGCACACACGCACACACACACACACACATGCACATACAAACGCAAGCAAAAGTGCGCACACAGGCACAGACTCCATCACAGACCCACTCACCCATTTCTTCCTCCTCTGTCTCCTTCTCTTAGCTGCAGCTGACCACCCCCAGTGCAGGAGGAGTGCTGGACATGAGTCTGCAGACGCCTTCCGACGTCAAGGTAAAGGAGGAGGAGCCAGTAGAGGTTGACTCCTCCCCTCCAGGAAGTCCAGAGTCCATCTCCAGCAGATCCGACAGTGGCCGGGAGTCGGTGGGGAGGCCTAAGGTAACTATCTCCACTCAAGCATGGGTGCGTTTCCCAGCAGCAAACTACATAACTACGAACTACATAACAAGTTGGTTCCCACACCTAATCTCGAATCGCCCGGCGGGTTCACGCCGCAGATCTGTGCATTTGAGAACCGGAAAGTTGGTATGTAATGTGGACCGAAAAATATTTTTTTCCTCCGCGAACCGTGATGACAATGTGGACGTCAGCAGGTTAATTTGGGTAACACATAGTCAGGTGCGGAAAAGTTCAGAGCCCGATATGAACACGGTGGTTCGCAGGTTAGTACTTAAGTGCTGAACGTAACTGGTATGTATGGGCATGGGCATGGGCACCGTTCGGGTCGGCCTGAAAACAGTGTAGGTGTTTAGCAAAATCGTTGTTTGGAAACGGGGTCCTGAGCGTTTGTCACGTATCGCAACACTAGCACCACAGTCAATTCTTTCACTGGCCCATAACACTGGCACCACATCAAATATTTTCACAACTAAGCAAAATGGAAGTCTCTCAATGATCCACACCTGGCCCGATAGTTGTCCCTCATTACATTATATTACATTACATTTGGCAGACGCTTTTATACTAAGAGACTTGCAATCGAGACATAATCACAGCATACAACACTTGCATATGCAAAGTGCACAGGAAATAAATACAACAATAGGTGCAAATGCAGGGCGTTTAGTTTTTAATTTAAGTACATTAGCACAGGATTAAATAGATGAGACACACACGCACACACACCCACATACCCAAAGCACAACATGCCTTAGTCAACCCTGGGCCTGAACCAGTAGTTGCGCTGCCTGTCTCAGTGATCACAACTAGCACCGCACTCAGTAGTCTTCATGTGGTCCACATCATCAGCTCAGAGGAGAGCTTCCTGGTGACCCACGATGTCACATTCAGCAGAGGACTCTAAGGGCCAATTTTCGATTCCATGGTTTTGAATAAAACTCACACGGCAGAGCTCTATGTTGTTGGAGCCGCCCCTTGTTTAGCCATGCTCTGCTGTGATGAAATTGGGAGCTCATTAGGGCTGTAACGATATTGTATCGAACCGAGAAATCGCGATACACAGTGTCATGATACTGTATCGTGATACAAAGAGGAAATATCGTGATACACCCTTTCAAAGTTTTGTTACCCATCAGTCCAGAAAACAACCATATGATATGATGTGATAATGCTTTTAAGCTTCAAATCATCATCATTATTATATTAAAACTTTTTAAAATTATTAGTAGCCTCTTGTAACCTGTTCTACTTATAAAGCATCATAGTTTTTATTCATAATTTTATTTCATAACGTTGGCAATTCTGAAATCCTGGGGTGTATCGAACCGTAGGTCAAAAATCATGATACGAACCGAATCGTGAGTTGAGTGTATCGTTACAGCCCTAGCTCATTGTTTATAGCACGTCTGCGTCAGTGTGCGGGGGTAACCAAAATTGTTGGAACCAATAGTGCTCCGCAGTGCTGTCGGAACTGATGTGCGGAGACTCTCAAGCTAATTTCAGGCCAGCTAGAATGGTATGGAGCTGGTACTTGAACCGGTTACCTTGATGGTGAGCCTCATGTGGAATGCACTGCTGAACAAAACATATTTTTGGGGGCGATATGTGATTTGGCGACACCGAGTGGTGGGTGTTGTGGAATACTCAAGAGATATTTTTTTTTTGCCCTGTACACCCTCAGTGCATTAGCAGTCTGCAATGTAGTGCAGTAAAATTCATATCAACATTGCCATTAGTACCGGTACATCTCACTGTGCCAGAGACTGGCAAGGGAGAAAAGTACAAACTGCTCAACCAATACTCTGCCCTAATAATAATCTTTAATGAAGCCGTTTTGGGCCTTCCATGCACAGAGGCTTGGCAAGCAGCTGTAATGAGGTCTTTGTCCTATCCTTGGGCAGTCCTCCTGACAGGCAAGTATGTTAATATGTGATGTGTGCAGCTCTAACTCTGTAGCTTTGACCAGCACAATTTGAGTGACCTTGGAGCTTCACCAGATGTGATCTGTTTCCAGCTACATTATGGAGCTCTGAACTGGGCAAGAGGTCGCCGCCTCTCCCAGCCAGAGCCTGTTGTTTAGATGCCTACAGCAGGAAGAGGAACCTGGATGTGTTTTCTTTAGACGGTAATCAGGGGGTATTGGGGTATTTCCCTTCCCGAGTCATGCCAGATGGGAGGGAGAGAGTGAGAGAGAGATATTAAGGACATGTATACACTTGCTTGCACATGGCTCACAATCAATGCCTTCCGCTGTACATTGGGGAAACCAGATGCACATGTTGGCTTGTTACCATAAGTGGGTACAGAGCCCCCATCTGAGTGGTGCTGGACTGCTATACTGCTCTCCTTAATATCCTCTGATGACATTGAAAGGGTGTAGACAGCCTTGAAATGTGCCCCTTGAACACTGCAGTTAGCCTCCCGCTGTGGTGAGAGTAGGACCCTAGATAGCCACCCAAGTTACGCATCAGTGTTCAAGGATAAACCTGGGCGTTGGAGTTTAGCTGACGCTTTCGCTTTTCAGCTGTGTTTCCTTCTGCCTGTGAACTGTAGTACTTGCCTGGTGTACGTATGGTGTGTGTGTCATTAAGATCAGCTAATTTGCAAAGTTTGTCATGCATGAATGGTCAGGGTTAAACCTGGGCCTTAGATGGCGATTTGCCAACATGGTTAAACATTATTGCTGTGTCTAGCAATTCTGCCTTCAGAAAACTGAAAAAAGGACATGTTTCCTGCACTACATAGCTAATTGTCTACCTATGGTTTGTGTGTCATTAAGATCAGCTGGTTCAGACAATTGGTCACACATCGGTATTCAGGGTTAAACCTAGAAAGACCTTGGTAGTAATACCCCACCTTCCGCTTCCCTGGTCATTCATTTTAGCGTTACCTGTCAATTCTGCCTCAGTGTAATTCCATATTTACCTACGCCAAGGAGGTTTATGTTTTTACCTCTGTTAAGGAGGTTATGTTTGTTTGTCTGTCTGTCTGTCTGTCTGTCTGTCTGTCTGTCTGTCTGTCTGTCTGTCTGTCTGTCTGTCTGTCTGTCTGTCTGTCTGTCTGTCTGTTTGTCAGCAGGATAACTCAAAGTTATGAACGAATTTTGATGAGATTTTTTGGCGTTGTTGGAAATGACAAAAGAAACAATTGAGTAAATCTTGGTGGCGATCAGGATTTTTTTAAGGATTCTTCACCATTGCAGCATAGGGAGAATTTTGACATTTTAGTTTCTAATGCCACAAAAACAAGGCAGAAAGACTTGAAAAATATTAGGGTGTAACATAGTCAAATGTTCTATCAAACCGCTTCCTTGGTGGAGGTCTACTCCCTGAGTGCGTTTCTAGTTATTATAAAGTGGAATCTGCCTGATGAAGGTCTAGGACCGAAACATTGGTTATTAAAGAAAAACAGCGAAATGGTCAGTAATGGTAATGGTCAGCTGAGTGACCCATGGGCCATCTCCGACACACCTGCCAGCTAAGGTGTGCGAAAAAATCCAAGTTTATAATAGTGGAATCTGTCAGTTGTGTGTGAGTGTAACGTCCCCTGGTCTCTCTTCCCCACAGCACACCCCTCCCAAGCCCCCGGTGAGTGCGGCACCCACCCCCACCATCGTGCGCCCGGGCTCCCTGCCGCTCCACATGGGCTACGACGCCCTGCATCCCACGATGCCCTCACCCACCTCCGTCATCACACAGGCTCCCCCCTCCAACAGATCGCTCGGGTACGCTGCAAAAGAGTGTGCGTGCGTGTTTGGGTGTGTGTTTGTGTGCGCGTGGGTGCGTGGGTGCGTGTGCGTGCGTGTGCAAGTGTGTGTATGTATATGTGTCCTCATCACCATATAATCTAGATATGCATACACAGCAGTATTAGGTCCTGCAAAATTGCTTGAAGTGAAATAAATGGACAAGGTGTTAAGTTTTGTCTTCTACTTTTGATGAAGTGCTTGCCAGATCTGTCCATGTTGTTTTGCCTGTCAATGGGAAATATCTGTAGTTTATGTTCCATACTTTGAAGAATATGTTCAAAAACCACTTAAATGCTTTGTTTTATGGATGTCGCATGTTTCCTGTTGTGTTGTGTCCAGTTCCCCGACTGGTTCATATCACATGATGATGCTTCCCAACGGCCAGACTCTACCCATGCTGCCCGGCCCTATTCAGATGCCCTCAGTAATATCTGTAAGTAAAACTCATGCGCGTGCACACACTCTAATACCCAGCTATACACTCAGCCTTGACCTCTGCAGATGCCCTCTGTAACATCTGAGTAGTCAGATCTCTCTCTCTCTCTCTCTCTCTCTCTCTCTCTCTCTCTCTCTCTCTCTCTCTCTCTCTCTCTCTCTCTCTCTCTCTCTCTCTCTCTCTCTCTCTCTCTACACATACGCAGACACACACACACACACACACACACACATTAAAGCTGCATGTCTGGTCAGGTGACGGTGTGTTCCCATGTCTCCATGTCTCCGTGTCCCCTGTCCTGTCCTCTAAGATGGCAGATGATGGGTCAAGTAGGCTGTGGTGTAGGGTTCCCCTCCCAGCCCCAGAACACAGTTACTTTTTTACCTCATTTACTAAATTGGGATGTTGTTTAACTACAAGGAGCGCTGCGTGTAAACAAATGGGAACAGGGAAACTTTTGGCCCCGATGCCAAGCTAAAGGTGGCGTTGAGATGAGTGTAGGATAGTTGATAAAGTGACAAAACCCTTGCTGTTGAAAAAGTGTTGACCAGGTTTAACCCATTGATGCCGATCACTGCATAGCGAAACATTGGCCATAAAATTCAGGCTCGTGAAATTTGAGATAAATAAATAAAAAAAAACTAAACGTGTTTGTATGTCAGAGCTGAAGGAACAAGTTGTCATGCAAGGGTCATGGCTTTTAAATGCAATTCATGTCATTTATCTACAGGGGCTGAGATATTCGGGTTTTTATAAGCTGACAGTGCATTTTTCTAAAAATGGTTTAGGTCGGAGATCACTTAACAGCGGACGCTGGTCTGGACCCGGAGACGGTTCTGTCCGGACCCAAGATAAATTCGATAATGTCACGAGAAGAGACTATTGTGTTATTTTTAAGGCTTATTCTGACAGACTGCCATGCCTATTGACAGTGCGTGCTGTCACAGCCCTTTTAGTGGTGCTGTTACTGTGACAAACTTCAGTCATTTTAGCCCAATCAAATCTTAGAACTAAATTAATTTCTGGCACCGCCTCTCACTTGCTACATTGCTGAATCTGACCTGCATGAGAGGCGCCGACGAGCAGAGAAGATAATAGTTCTAGAATCGTCTCGCGAGTCAAGTGAAGCGGCAACGCTGAGAACCCAGAGTTGGTTGTTGAATAAACAAAGAAATGAGCGTCAGTCTTACAGACAAACATTTCCAAACCTGTGCACGATATGCTCCGAAAACATGGCATTTAATAATTAGCCAACATCGCACCCATATTCATGAAAAGTTTTGAAACATATCATGCATGCAGCCAGATAGCACAGCCGGAACTTGCAATCAAATCCTGTGTCAGTTGACTGACACTAACTGGATGAATGAGAATCTTCGCCAGCAAACAAACGTTTCTTAAACCATGGGGTTTGAGGTAAGAGGAAATTACAGTATTTCCGCAGATTAGGATAGATGGGAATGCAACCTAGCTCTCGCCAGGTATGCTTCGCGTGCTACACTGAAAATTCTGAGATCGACAAATAAGCAAAGTTGTCTCATCTGCGCAACACCTCTGCTCCGCTTTCTCCATGAAGTTATATCAACAAGTCTCTTGCCTGCTAAAAATATGTTCTGTCATTTTGGCATTGTTTCCAATGCAGTCAACTCTCCTTAGCCAGTGTTTCTGCCGCCAGCCTTTTTGTAACCTTTGTTCAGCTCCCTGTCTGCTTTACTAGGTTTCAAATGCATTCGACAAGCAGGCTCTTGCATGTAAAATTGCATCCAGTTCTTCTGTTGCTTTTGTTAGCCTGCAGGCTGCACTACGTTTCTAGTGCAGCATTTGCCCTGCTTGTCCTGTTTGGTTGTCGAAATCTGCAGAATGAGACTAGTGTGTAATCACAACTCGAAGTTACAGAATGTGGCAATCATGGCTAACGTCACTCAACAGTCTCTTGCTAGCTAAAAAAAACTAAATGTGTCCTCAGCTCAAGTTTCTGTATCCAGTTTACTGTAACTTCTGCTCGCCTTCCTTTCTGCAACACTCAGTTTAGAGTGCAGCCCTTGTCCAGCTTGTTCTGTTTGCCTGGTTGAACTCTGTGGTGTGCAGATCAGAGCAGAGCAGAGCGATACGAGACTTGAAGAGGTGGTCTCTCTCTCTCCCGTCCTGACCCCAAGGGGCCACATAAAACATGTTGCCGTGACGGTTGCCATAGATGCAATCTACCAAAACAAAAACAGGCATAAGTCTGTCAGCCGGCCACACCGCCATAACACAGACCTGTCACTTCACGCACGCACGCACGCACGCACGCATGCACGCACGCACGCACGCACGCACGCACACACACACACACACACACACACACACACACACACACACACACACACACACACACACACACACACACACACACACACACACACCACACACACACACACACACGTCTGCCGTGGCCAGCTCTCTAGATGAGCTCCGCTGTGTTTTTCCACAAGAGTAGAGGGGCCATGTACTGTTGGGTGGTGGAATGATCTGTGCATTATATTTAGTATATTAGGAGAATACAGTTAGAGAATGAAAAAAAATATCTTTGGTATAGCTACAGTTACGTGTATGTATGATTGAAACATGCTGAAGTTTGGTGGAGATGGAATGTACTACTGCGACTGGTGTAAGTGGAGTGAAGATTCCAATTTGTATAGCTACTCTAACACACAATGTTTATTTTTGATGGAAATAAGCCACGCATAACAACTCGAGTTCAGCAGAGGAGAAATGGAGTGTAGTTGGTGGAGTCAACTAGTCCACACAGCAGCAATACACATGTTTATGTTTATTTATGATTGAAACATGCTACTCAACAGTCGTGCAAAGCTCCAAAACATGAGAGATAAAGGCTTGTGCATTGGCTTACCATGGTTTGGAGTTTTGGTTTTCTGTGGGTTATAATGTTCATATGTAATTGTTGGCAGGTTGGTAACGTGTGTTTCTGTGTGTGCATGTCCCTGTGTGTGTGTGTGTGCCTGTCCCTGTGTGCGTGTGCGTGTGTGTGTGCGTGTGTGCGTCCCTGTGTGTGTGCGTGCGTGTGTGTCTGTGTGTGTGTGTGTCGTGTGTATCCCTGTGTGTGTGTGTATAGCTGGCGAGGCCCATGATGGTGCCCAACATTCCCGGCATCCCCGGACCACCACTAGGGGGCAGCAGCAGCGGATCCTCATCGCCCTCAGGATATATATCACACTCAGAGGCCAAGATTGTAAGAACACGCACACACACGCACACACACGCCGCACGCACACACACACACACACACACACACACACACACACACACACACACACACACACACACACACACACACATGCGCGCGCGCACACACACACACACACACACACGCACACACCCTTAGGATTCATCCTACACTCAGAGGCCAAGATCGTAAGAGAAAGCACACAGGCACACGCAGGCACACACGCAGGCACACACCACTCAGGCCAAGAACACACACACATACACACCGCTCAGAGGCCAAGATTGAGTATCATTTTCTCTCGCGCACGCGTGCGCACACACACACACACACACAGAAACACACACTCACACACTGCGGTTTCTCAGATTTCAAGCCTGTCAGTGATCTCCACCAAGAGAGTGCATGTACAGCATGACTCTGATTCGCACAGTGCAGCATGTCTCATTCCTGAAAAGTCTACTTCTCTTTGAAACATTTTTAAAAACTTGATTTAATATAGTTCAGCTACAAAAACTAGTCGATTACTCTGTTGTGATTCAAAGTCAGTTTTATAAATTGATTTATTGTTTTTTTAAAGTATGTTTGGGTATTTTTGGGTCTTTATTTGAAAGGACACTGAAGTAGTGTTGGGAAGGTGAGGGGAGAGGGATGGGGTAGTGTTGGGAAGGTGAGGGGAGAGGGATGGGGTAGGGTTGGGAAATGACCCAGGCCAGATTCGAACCTGGGCCCCCATGTGCCCTGCATACCGATATGGTGCATGTGCCTTAGCGCAGTATGCCACAGCACCCCAGATCACTTTTTCTCTTTTTTTTCTTTCTTTCTTTCTTTCTTTCTTTCTTTCTTTCTTTCTTTCTTTCTTTCTGTCCTTACTTATTTGTTTGTTTGTTTGTCGAAGTAATGATTTCTAGTTTCTATATTCTCTTTGGAGTAAAATGTATTTGTTATATTTGTGTTGTGGGCAAAACAAAAATTATGAATGCCACTTTGGCCGTTGGTACATCAGCATCAACCGCTAAATGTGTCTGACCCCATACCAAACTCTGTCTGTCTTTGATGTGGCTTGAAAATGCCGGCTTATGCAGTCAGCTATATTTGTTTCTGGTTGTTCATGCCATGTTTTGCCGCTGTCTGTGTGCTCTTTAAGTTGTAATTTGTTACCAGTTAAGATCAGTAGCCAGCCCTGTCAGCCATAACATTGTCACAATTAGTTTATTTTTTTAACTCCCTAAGAAGCATGAATATCTTTTGTTCACTGTTAGAGAAAGACACTTTGAGGGTTACTCATTTCTTCAAACAAATGCTATTGTTTTCGGTGCGATTTTGCCGTATTGCCTGAAGTCACGTCCAAGTATACACAAAATGCATGTCAAGTGATTTCCAAACCGCAGTGAGCGCAGTCGAAATTGACGAGACGGCGTTGGCAGCCAGTAGGAATTTGTTCGGTCTCCACAGAAACAGCCTGCAGCCTCGAGTAATTTTATTTAAACCGTTGTTGCGGTTGGAACACTCTGTCTTTGTTTCATCATCTGGATCACATGTAGCCACTGATGTGGTCGTCATTTTCCACTGTGCTGTTGTGTGTGGCGTATCTGCCGTTTTTAAGGAGCTAAGTATTGTGGTGTACAGTTGGGTGGGACGTGGTGACTGTCCACAAATTGACATGGGCAATCGGGAGTTAGAGTTAGAATGCTATCTGCAGTTCTGGAATCTCGATATGTTCCAACTGAGCAGCCAATCCACTTGCGCCATTTCCCTTCATGCTCATGAGGCTGTATGCTGATTGGCTGTTATTATTTACATGTTGCACGCACACAGGCTCTGGAAATGGCAAGCGCTCATTGTGGTTGAGACGTCCTGAGTGGTTTAATGGACGCATGCCATTACAAACATGGGAAATTATGGGATGGCTTACCCCACCACGAAGAACAGTTTACTAAATCTGACACACTCTGATTCAAAAGAACAGCGATCCCCACCATGGGCACATACCATTAAAAACATGGGAAAGGATAGGAGGGCTACCCTGCCTTGAAGAGTAGCTTACTGAATCTGATGGGTACAGTAATGCAGTGTAGTCGGACAGTAGACCTAGAAGTAGATATCTTGCATGTTGCATGGTGTTCATTTTCTTTTGACAATGCATGTACACTACAGATCTTTTTAATAACTATGTGTCGTTGTGTAGTGTTTGACTTGTGTTGGAGTGTGTGCCATATGTGGTGTGTGTTTGCTGGTGCTGTGCTAAATTACTTTTAGCATGTATGGGTGTAATGAAGTATACTGCCCTACAAAGGCAAAGTGCAGTAAGTATGCAAACTTTGAAACTGAGAAACACCTTCAAAGCCTTTGTATTAGGCGGGATATAGCCTATATTTAAAACGGGACGCATTTGGACCGTAAGACTTTGTCACAAGATAAAGGAGGTGTATTGAAGAGCATTTTCTGTCTAAACTCAATTGACAATAGTTACTGCGCTTTGACTTGGTAGGGCAGTATAGATGAGTACTGTTGTGGTGTGGAATGTTATTGCAGTGTGTGTTAAGTATCCCCAAGTGTTGTTGGCATGCGTTCAATAATGTGACTGTGTGTGTGTTGCGTTCAGCAAAATTGTGTAGTAGCAAGTGATAACGGTTGTGTGTACGTGTGTGTGTGTGTGGTGTGCAGTTTTACTCAATAGTAACTGATGGTTTCTGTATGATGTATGAGACTGGTGTGCGAATTCCTATAGAAAATAAATAACTAGGTGGTGTACTGTGTGTGTGTGTGATTTACACTATTCAGAGGTCTGTTCTGTGTGTGTGTGTGTGTGTCGTGTGTGTGAGTGCGTGCATGCGAGTGTGTAATCTGTGTATGTGTTGTGCAGAGGCTTAAGGCTGTGGGAGTGTGCGCATGCACGCGTGCATGTGTGCGGTGTTGTGCAGAGGCTGAAGGCTGTGCGTGTGCGTGCGTCTGTGTGAATGGTGCTGTGCAGTATTGGGTAGTAACCAGTGTGTGTGTGTGTGGTGGTGTGCAGAGGCTGAAGGCGGCGCTGTCCGGTTCCGGGTCTGGGCCGGGCTCGGGCCAGGGTTCCACCGGGTCCAGTCCCATGGTGCCCCAGAGGCCAGAACAGCAGAGCCAGCTGCTGCTACAGCAACCAGACGCCCCTTCACCTGCACAGCCACAGGTACCACACACACACACAAAGCTATACACAGGCACACACACACATACACACACACATACACATCTCAAACACACATGTTTACACATACAGTGCAGGCCAAAAGTTTGGACTCGCCTTCTCATTTATGCATTCTCTTTGTTTTCGTGGATTTTCATTGTGTATTTTCATGGAGGGCATCAAAACTGTGCATGAGCATGTTATGTGCTTACCAAAAATATCATTCTAGCTGTTGTCCAACAGCAATGTCAGCTGTCTATCCACCTGACGTCAACACGACACAGCTGATGGCCTCACACATTTCAATAAGCTTGTTTTTTGTCTATTTTCAAGTAATGCCTTGTCAGTCATGTCAATCTTAATTGAACGTTAAAGTCCTCCAATAACTCACTACAATTGTAGAACTGTAGTATTTTAATTGTAGAATTGTAGTATTTTAAGACCAAAAACCTAGTTTTAAACACTTGCCAATATAAGCATTTTACAGACATTTTCTTGATCGGATAATTGAGTCACAGCCAGTTACTTGGAGAGGTCAAACCCTGGTTGGAGGGAATCTGTGGCTGGGTTTTTCACTTTTACTTTTAACTTTTTGTACCACTTTTTCACCTAGATAACCAGCTATGTTTGACCAAGTGACCCAGTATCAGATCAAGAAAATCTGTCTTGTATTTCTTGTATCAATTAAGATTGATTTGACTGACTGGGTGTTTTTACTTGAAAATAGACAGAAAAATAAGGTTGTTGAAATATGTGGGCCCCTCAGTTTTGCTGTGTAGATGTCACTGTTTTTTATTTTTTTTTGTATTTTTTCACTAATTGTATTTATTTTTTTTATATATTTATTTTCATTTTTTTGTTAAGCACATAATTATACGTGTTCATGCACAGTTTTGATGCCCTCCCTGAAAATGCACTATGCTCTGTAAATAGCCACAAAAATAAAGAGAATTCATTAAATGAGAAAGTGAGTCCAGACTTTTGGCCTGTACTGTACATCTATACCCATCTACAGATGTGCATATGCATACACAGACAAATGCACAATCACAGACGTGCAAATGCTTGCATTTACAAGCGCACAAATACAGTGCATACAATTGTCAGCTGAATGCTCTCAGTACCCAGGGATTATATTTTTCCCTGTATGTTTTCACACTGTGGTGTGTCATAACATGAGTGGTGTGCTGGAAGTCAGTGCTAAGCCTTGACACCAAGCTTTGGGGAGGCTAGGGTGTAATTAACTGTCTGAGAGAGAATTGGCTTTGAAACACACACACACATACACACACAGGCACGCACGCGCACACACACACACACACACACACACACACACACGCGCACAACGGCAGCTGAGATGGTGGTGAATAGCCAGCCGCTCTTAGTGACTGAGGCTGAGTCATCGTGGAGCTGAAAAAACATCAGTCATCCGTATCACTAGACTGAATGGTGGTGATGTCATTAATGTGCGTCATCCATATCATTAGACTTAATGGAGGTGGTGGTGATGTCACTAATGTGCGTCTGTGGATCTGCGGCAGTCCTTCCTTCCTTCTGTGTTTGTCTTATGTGTGCTGCGAAATGGATGAATGACTCAATGACTCATGTCGGCAAGAGCAGCCCAGGTGTTTGGGACGGTGTGACTGTCAGTCACGAGTTTGGGGAGCTTGTAGGTGTCAAGCGCTATATGGCCCCCATTCAAAGTCAATGAGGGCGGAGTGGAATTTCGCTGTGTGGGGATGGGCTGTAACTAACGTTCGTCTCACCTGTGTCTCACCTGTGTTGCTTGTGGTGTGGTCTCCAGGTATCTCCTGCGCAGCCCACTGGGGGTCGGCGTCGGCGTACTGCTGATGACGACCCTGACGAGCGGCGGCAGCGTTTCCTGGAGAGGAACAGGGCGGCAGCCTCACGCTGCAGACAGAAGAGGAAGGTCTGGGTCAACTCCCTCGAGAAGAAGGCAGAGGAGCTCACATCCATGAACGTCTCACTGTCGGTCAGTGGAGATGACACACACACACACACACACACACACACACACACACACACACACACACACACACACACACACACACACACACACACACACACACACACAGACTGTGGGTCAACTCACGGTAGAAGAAGGCAGATGAGCGCACATCCATGAATGTCTCATCTCACTCGGTCAGTGGAGATGAGACACACACTCGAACACACACAAAGCTGGCTCGAGAAAAAGATTGGAGAACTGACTTCCATGAATGACACACACATCAGACACCAATAAATATACATGCTCAACTGCATGTGCACGCACACTCATAAACACATCAGACATGCAGTGCATGAGGCACACCCATGCCTACAACGATGACTGATAAACCCAAATTTAAAGCGATAGTAGGCAACCTTTGGGTTGAGGCTTCCCCCTAATGGCCAATATTGGTAAAGCTCACTGACAATCTTCACTAGCTGAGGCTGGCAAGCCAATGCTTGCCAATCCGGCATAAGCCAACTAGCCAGGTTGCTGTGGCTGGCAAGATTGTTGAATGAGGATTGTTGTTGAATGAGTCATTTAATCATCCACCAACTCAAAAAATATGATTCATCTGCCTCCATAATGTTGCATAATATCTCCTCAAGGGAGGGGGAGAGATAGAGGATTGGTGATGAATTGCATTGATGAGTGACCCCAACTGCCTGTGAAATGAGTTAACAGTCTGAAATAAGGACGTGATGATTTGCTGATCCTGTAGTCATCAAGGAGACTTATCGTGTCCATTTGTTGTAGACGGTGTTGCCAAAGCCAGAGCAGTTACAACACAGATGCTGACTTCACTTTAAACAGGAAACGGCCCCATATGTTTGGAGTGTGTTGCAACTGTCTGTATGTTGTACAGTTGACGAATGTTTTGCTATCACATTACCAAATTTGACATTAGACCTGTTTAAAAAAACTTTTCTTTTGTTATCTTGAAGCAAATTTACAGCTGTGATTCCCATTCTCCAAGCTGTGAAATGACCAGATATACAATTATTTTGATTTTGGACCATGGGAAGGCCTGCCTCACGAGCCATGATATCAGAAACTCTTGACATTTTGCCCCATTTTCCCTCATAACTCCATCATGATTAGCTGTAGTGCATTGTGGGTGGTACCACATAAAAGCTGACAAAATGTCCTTTCAGACATTATTACCCGATACATTAGTATTCTAGACAATTCTAGTTGTTTTAATCTGAGGTCTAATGTGAACTACTCTGCAGGGTTCCCTTCAGTCCCTCTGTTGGTGTGAGATATTAAGCAGGCCTCATTGTCAGCATCAGCAACAATCTGCTTTTCTTGCACATCCAATGATGCCTTGTGGAATTTTTTTTTCCTGTGGCAATACTTGTAAAGCACCCATAGACTATTATATTACCAAATCGTAAAGTCTTTTCTGTAGGCCTCATCTGGCCTTCAAATTCACCAGCCGATACCGGGCTTACTTACAACAGTTAGCTTCACTCATTTGTTGCTGTTTATGTTTTCTTTTCTAAGTCACTTTGGATAGGTATCTGCTTAATGCAATGTGGTGCAAAGGTATTGCAGGTTGTCCTGGCATGTATCCCTAAAGCCCTCCCATGCTCACACCTGTCTGCCCCCAATGCAGAAGGAGATGACATCAGAACCATTAAAACGGTTGGTCCTGGAGTCTTTGGTGCCATTGGTCTAGGTAAGAGGCGGTGAATGTATCCGCTCCTCACATCTGTGTTTTGGTATCCACCTGTAGAACGAGGTGACCCTGCTGCGTAACGAAGTGGCCCACCTGAAACAGCTGCTGCTGGCCCACAAGGACTGCCCTGTCACTACCCTGCAGAAGAAGAATGCTTACTTGGGTAACTATACCATACTATACTATACAGGGGTGAATTTCTCGAAACCAAAGTTGCTTACTACATTAGCTACTTCGTTGCTTTCAATGCATTTTCCCATTGGCAACTACCGAAGTTGCTAACAGGCTAACAACTTCCCTTTTGAGAAACTCACCCCAGTACTGTACATACTACCCTACACTACTATATTACCGCTCGAATAGACCAGGTGCGATGCGATTCAAGCGACAGAGTGCAGCAGCAAGCGATACGAGCGATTGAAGAGACTAGAGTATGTCCGTACAGGCAGAAGGCAAAGCATTCAAGCATTCACATTGGCTGTGGTCACTGACCTCTATACAGTCATTGGCTGTCGCGGCTTGTCGACGAACCGCGTCATAGAAAGTTGAAAGGATTTCAACCTCAAACTGTCGCGCTCGTCACGCAAATCGCTCTAGTCTCGAAAATCGCTTTTGTCGCGCGACTCAATACAAAGTCAATTACTTCCGTCGCTCGCCTCGCTCTTGTCGCGGTAGGTGTATTTCTGCGGTTATACTATACTGCCCTGTCACCACCCTGCAGAAGAGGAACGCTTACTTGGGTAACTAAACCATACTATACCGTACTATATAATACTGTTTTATACTACACTACACTATACTATGCTATACTGCCATGTCACCACCCTGCAGAAGAAGAATGCTTACCTAGGTAACGACACAACACGATATTACACTACACTACACTATACAACACGATACTGTACTATACTGCCACATCACCACCCTGCAGAAGTAGAGCGCTTACTTAGGTAACGACACTATACGATATTACACTACACTATACACTACACTATACTACACAATACAAATGCCTCGTACATTGCAGAAGAAGTGTAATGCACTATGCCCTCTGTGCTAGAAATGCTTTTGCAGCTTTTGCCGCTCCTGCCACTGTGGTACACTAAACTACACTGCCATACTGTGCGTGTACACCAGAAACTACCTACGCTACAGAATAGCCGAGGTCGCAGAAGAAATTTCACCATGAATTTGCTGTATTCGCTTTGGATATGACATTGACATGTTTGATTTAGCTTAATCACAACTGCTCTGGCTTGACAGCCTGGGACATTCGGAGATATGAACATTCTAATCGGATTTCTCTGAACCGCGCCATAGCTGATATTTAATAGCTGGAATTCGCTCTAGTCGCCTAGGTTGCTTCGCTCCCGGCGAATTCGCTTCGGTTACTTTATTCGCCCACCCTCCATAGAAAAATAATGACTTCAGCCACTTCATTCGACTGGCCTTTTCAAATTTTACTACGGCAAGTCCTCCAAGAGCCGTACAATGAACACAAACCAGAATTTCCCCCTGTACTTTAGGCCCATAATGATCGTGGCCTTTACAACGGACCCCATCTTCACTAGGTCCACTGAAAATATAGCTTCATTGTATTGCAAATGTAATTTTGAAGATTGCTTTACTAAACACGTCATATTTCATGTGAAACGGAATAACATGCAAAACATATCGGGGGCTGGGTAAGACGGCCCCAAAGCCATAGGTTCCTCACCCATGTCCTAGAGGAAACATTCCTAAGGGAGATGTACTGCGCTGCACAAAGCTACTGCATCGCAGAGCAAGAGTGCTTGTCTAGCTGAACTGCCAGGGACTAACGCAGGGAGGAGCAGCAGATTAAATTAGCTGCTAGTGATTAGACAGTCGCCGGAGTGCTGCAATTGTGTTTGTGCCATTTAAGTAGGTGCAGCAGCACCACATTAAGATCTGAAGTGCCCACAGTGCCCCTGTTTTTAGTCATTTCCCTCAATTCATACCCTACATTTCATTTCCCTTCTTGCTCACTTCCGGACGACCAGATTCTGTATCTAAGTGAAGCTGAAAACGACTAAAAATTAGCAGCCTTTAAAGACCGTCTGTTGTATACCTTGGCACATTATAAGCGTAAAGCTCCCAGTCCACCCATCATGTGCTGTTGATGATGGATAATACAGTTAGCTAATGTGAAAGCCTTTTGTTTGCCTCAGTGCTGACTATTTTTGCCAACTCTTGGACCATTTTTAGACTGACAGTCAGTTAAAAAAAGAGCTTCCCCCAAGCCGTTTCGCCATCTATAAATGAGACTGCCAGAAAAGCAATGTCTCTATTCTTGCTTCATGATGAGTGCTAAGAGGTCATTTCAGAACTAGACATGTTGAGATGATTTATCATTTTTGTTTTTCACTTTGAGTTTAAAGATACTGTAGTGATTCATAGTTTGCACCTGCAAAGGACAGAAGAACATTCCAAAGCAAGGTTACTGTAGTAATGTGTCATAATGTGTCAACATTTTCAATATTTGTCTGTATTACTTACAGAATTATTCTCTCTCATCCCCCCCTCTCTCTTGCTCTCTCTCTCTCTCACTCACACACACTCTCTCTTTCTCGTTCTCTCTCTCGCTCTCTCTACCTATTTCTCTATCCCATTTTTCTTTCTCCACTTCTTTCTTCCCATCTTGATCTCCACCACCCATCCTGTCTCGACCTCATTGTCCTTTTCTCCATTTCCACCCTCTTTATCTGGCTACCTCCTCATCCTTTTACCCTCCCCCATCCTCTCCCTCCTCTTCCTCACCTCTATCTTTCCCTCATGCCTGCCTTCATCATTTCTATCACTCTACCCCTTCATCCTTTCCCCACCCTCCTCTTCCTTCCCCCATTATCCCCTCCCCTTCTCCCACCCCATCCCTACCTTTATCTCTCCTCTCCTCTCCTCTCCTCTCCTCTCCTCTCCTCTCCTCTCCTCTCCTCTCCTCTCCTCTCCTCTCCTCTCCTCTCCTCTCCTCCTCTCTCCTTTCCTCTCCTCTCCTTTCCTTCCCTCCCCTCCCCCCCCATCCCTACCTCAATTACCTCATCCTCATCCTCATCCTCATCCTCTCCTTTCTCCTCTCCTCTCCTCTCCTCTCCTCTCCTCTCCTCTCCTCTCCTCTCCTCTCCTCTCCTCTCCTCCTCTCTCCTTTCCTCTCCTCTCCTTTCCTTCCCTCCCCTCCCCCCCCATCCCTACCTCAATTACCTCATCCTCATCCTCATCCTCTTTTTCTCCTCTCCTCTCCTCTCCTCTCCTCTCCTCTCCTCTCCTCTCCTCTCCTCTCCTCTCCTCTCCTCTCCTCTCCTCTCCTCTCCTCTCCTCCTCTCTCCTTTCCTCTCCTCTCCTTTCCTTCCCTCCCCTCCCACCCCATCCCTACCTCAATTACCTCTCCACTCCTCATCCTCATCCTCATCCTCATCCTCATCCTCTCCTTTCTCCTCTCCTCTCCTCTCCTCTCCTCTCCTCTCCTCTCCTCTCCTCTCCTCTCCTCTCCTCTCCTCTCCTCCTCTCTCCTTTCCTCTCCTCTCCTTTCCTTCCCTCCCCTCCCACCCCATCCCTACCTCAATTACCTCATCCTCATCCTCATCCTCATCCTCATCCTCCTCTCTCAGCTGCTGATGAGCAGATGAAGGATGTGTCTGAGCCGGTGGGCTCCCCTGCGGCGGTGATCCAGCACAGCTCTCTGGCCCCGAGCCCTTCCTCCGGGATGGGTGGTCATAACGGCCTGAGTGCACGTGCGGCGGCCGAGGCAGTGGCGATGTCTGTGCTGGCGGGGATGGGCAGCCACCGGGGCGGCGAGCATGGAGGCCCGGGCGCCGGGGGCAACAGCGGAGGAGGGGGAGGGGGTGGAGGCCCCTCTCATGTCATTATGGCCACACAGTCCCAGCCGGCTGCCAGATGATGAGCTGTGTGTGTGGTGTGGTGCAGTACACACCACGAATAAACACACACACACACATGCAGATGCAGATGCACCCCACATGCTGGGTTTATGGGACTTAACCAGCCCTTAACTCGCCCATCTCTTCACTCCCCCCACTCCTCCTCCTCCTCCTCTAATGATCGCCATCTTCATCATCACCCCTCCTCCTCCTCCTCCTCCTCCTCCACGCATATCCACTTGGACGTGATGAAAGTAAATAAACTAGAGCGATGAGAGAGAGAGACACTGAGGGATGGAGGATGGAGAAAGGAGTTCTTTAAATGTGCTATCTCTTCCTGTACCGTATTCTATTCTTTACTCTTTTCTCTGTTCTCTCTAACCGTTCTTTCTATCGCTCCTTTCCCCCTCCACCTCCTCCTCGCTTTGAGCCATGGCACCATGCATCAGCCTTCAGAGAAAGGACTGGTACTTAGTGAATAAAAGATGGAATGAGACACAAAAAGAGAGAGAGAGAGTGAGGGAGTGAGGGGGGCTGCTCCCTGTTCACTATGCCATGGACTACAGGGGCTGGACTCCAGAAGCTCCCCCTCTTCCTCTCCTCCCCTTATAAAGATATTTCTTCCCCGTCACGCCTCCTGATCCTCTCCACCCGGCTCCGCTCCGCTTGGCTCCAGACTTCTCTAGATCCCAAGCGGCCTTCTCTACCTGTCCTGATCCAGCCTTTGTGTCCACATGTGTCCACCCACCCATAGTACCACCCATCTTACCACACCCACACCCACCCCCATTCAGCACCTATAGAGCCTACTTATTCCACCCCCGTCCCTTTCAGCCCACCAGATCCCAGTGACCTCCCCCCACACCTGTTGACCTGGCTACCCACTCGCCTTACTCCATCCCCATCCCACTCTCCACCCTAACCTCCGCCTGCCCCTCCCCCCCTCCCCACTTGCCACCCGCGTCTTCACTGGACTGCAGGACTGCCGTGTCACCTGGTGGCGAGTGTTGTGTTGTCACGGTGACGGTTGCTGCACCGCTTTTGGTTGTACTTCTACTTTGCTACTCGTGACTGTTCCCCCTCTTATCCCTGCCTCTTTTTTTGAAATCCCTCACACAGCCATATGCACATACGTCAGAGCCGCCACCGCTACCACTGCTGTGTTGTCTCTACTCGGTAAAGAGACATGCGGTCGCCTGATATCACAGGATACAGTTCCTATGTTTCTCTTTTATTTGTTTGTCTGTTTGTTTGTTTTGGCTTTTCGCTTCACTGACATGAAAACACAGCCTGGAACGCATTAGCTCATCAACACGCCACATACACTCTTTCATTCATCCATTCATTTATTGCATGCATACATTGGCTCATTCATTCATTCATTCATCCATTCGTGAGTTCCCATCATGCATCTCTTCACAGTGATGTTCCGTCATCTGTTTGTTTCATGACAGACGCAGATCTGTGTCTCAAGATTGGTACCAAAACAATGCAATATTTATAATGTATTTTTTATGGAGCGTTCAAACAAAAAAAAAAAGAGAGAAACTTTTATGTATTTTAAATCCAGGTTAAAAAAAAGTTGATCCCCTTTAAATAGTTCTGTTTTTGGTTTTCCTTCTAAACGGGCTTCATGCTAAAGACAGCCGAGCACCTTCCCCCTCTACAGCCTTAGTGGAATGTTTCACACGCGTTGCACTTGCATGAGTGAGAACGTGACTTGTGTCGGTTGTGTGTTTTTGTTGTTGTCTGCGTGTTCTCGCGCTGCTAAACATGGAAACAAAAGGCAGCAGCAATGTGACGAGATTAACGAGGTCACTTGCACTACTGTCCTGTTTTGTTTTATTTTATTTTATTTCCGTTTTTTTCTGTCTTCAAGCAGATGCTCTCATAGTCAAACGGCTCCTAGTACAATCGTGTCCCGGAGTCAGCCCCATTATAGCGTTCAGGCATATCTGTGAAAAGCCTTGATTGTCTGTCTCTAGTCTATCAGCGGTGGTCAACGGAAAGGCACTATGCAGAGCCATGAGAAAAAAAAAGAAGAAACAAAGACGGAAAAAGGACTTTTAGTGTTTCGGCAATGTTATGCACCATTTGTCATTGATGAATGAATGCCACCTTCTCTGTGCCTGCCCCCCTGCCCTGCCCTGTCTATCTTCTGTCCATCGGCTCTTCATTGTTCCTTGCCATTGAGTTGATTAGGAATGGTCGGACTTTTGGAATGCTTCTTGTCTTTTTTTGCCACCCTAGACCTGTGTGATTGACAGCTTGTTTGTGGCCTGATGTGTGGAGCTTGTCATTTGGTAGCAGTCTTCCTGGTTTTCCCATAGAACGAGTTTAGCCCATCAGCATTCAGCTACGTGGGACTAGGGCCACTCCCTCCCTACACCTAAACCACGCCCAGCTTACTTAGCACGCCCCCATTCGCCGTATCCCCGCCCCTCAAAGCGTTTATCTCTGTCTCCACCTCCCTGAGCCCTGTGTTGTACCGACCAGCCTATTTATTTTTGTGCCGATTTTTGATGTCTGATTTTGAAAATGGTTCCTGTGGCAGTGTGCCTGTTGGTGCTCTCTTCCACTCTGTGTCTGTTCTTTCTTCTCCTCCTCTTCTGCTCCAGCCTCTATCTTTTCTTTCTTCCTCTTCTCCTCCTCTTCTTTTTCTTTTGTCTGTTGTTGTGCCCGACCGCCCTGTGTGCTTGTCGCTGCTCGTTGTCTCTCTTGTGTCGTGTCCCTCTTGTTTTTTGTGCTGTTTTTGTTTTCGAAAACTAAGCCATGGCCGTGTTGAGTGCCTGTGCTATTATACAGCCCCTCTCCTCCTCTCTCCTCCTCTTGCTGTGTCTCTGGGGTTGGCCTATACCGAGCGAGCGCAACAACCTTGACTGTTAATGAGCCTTCCCTCTCCTTCACTCCCCCTCTGAACTATAGTTAACACCATCTGTGGTCCTGCTCCATGAAATAAGTACACACAGACACAGACACAGACACAGACACAGACACACACACAGACACACACACAGACACACACACAGACACACACACAGACACACACACAGACACACACACACACACACACACACACAGACACACACAGACACACACAGACACACAGACACACAGACACACACAGACACACAGACACACACACACACACACAGTCCACCACGCACCACAGTAAAAGATGCTCCACAGTAAACAAACAAGCAGCCTCTGCCTTAAGTACCCCGTTAGTGCCTCTGACCCCTACGCCCAGGTCTAGGCCGTGTATATGTGCATACGCAGCTGCCCTCGGGAAGAAGGAGCAGACCCATTGTTTCGATCTGGCTGTCTGACCCATTGTCAAGAGGCACCTATCAGGAAACAAGTCAAAAAAGCTTTATATTTGTATTAGATGTTCAAAATAAGCAAGTGATGCCTTTGACCACTTAATGCAATTTGGACAGAAGGCTCTGAAAAAAATGATGGTAATTTTCAAGCATTTTTTTCTTTTTAATTTTCTTTCTTTTTCTTTGGCCTCCCCAACCCCCACCTCACTCCCCTCCACACCCTTCTCTTGTAGTCGTGAGGAATCTCTAGGCTGCCCCGTAGGCGCTGATGAGTGCTGCTGCATCTCCATAACAGGTCGATGTGCAGTAAGGCCGCCGATATGCTTGCTGCAGGACACGTGTGCATGGGTTGCATTCACATTTTGTGTCAATTTTGCACACGGGAGAACACCTCACCCAAGGTATGCAGACCCGTGCGTTCGGTGCAATATTGAGAAATCGTCGAGGGATGATCTTCCGAACTTCCATGTTGATGTCGCGGTAGTCAAACAATGCTCGAAAATATTTATCAGAGCCCCGTTGGCCATCTGTCCCTTAGATGATACCTCCAGTATCATGCAAAGTGGTTGTCTTGAAGCAAGTATGTGCACTCGGTCGCACGCTGTTGCATGCATAATAAGGCACACAGCAAGTGTATCGCCGGTCTCATGCTGTATGGAGTCAGGCTGTGCTGTCTTTCCTGTGACAAAACAGACTTTGGCCGTGTTGCAATAGTTTCTTCAGTACAACATTGGTATATACGCCCTTGCCGCAACCTCCCCTCTCCCCCATCCCCTGATCTTGTTTATCATAATGTGATGAGTTAGTCACCTTAGGAATGAACGTGTGGCTGGATGGAACTAAAACAAGGGATTAACAGTTGAATTCTTTTTCTTTATTTCTTTACTTTTGTACATATAAAAGTGTGGATCTTCCCTTCTCGTGTATTGTGTCGGTCGCAGTACGTGTAATGCTGCAGGAGAATTCTGAGGTTATCAGTCCAAATCATAAGGGCATGTCTAAATGCACTAACAAACGAGATGCAGGTTTTATCGTTGACTTTTTATTTGTTTTGTTTTTCTAGTGTTCTTCCTTTTTGAACTGATCATGTATCCATGCTTTGGTGTATCCTGATTTTTATAGGTTCTCCCTCAGCACCACACACACACACACACTTGTGACATCTTTGTCCTTTTGCCTTTATTGTGTGTACATATTATGATTGCTCAATAAGTAACTACTTGACACATATCTCACAAATGATTTTATTTTAGTTTCTTGTCCTACAGTCCCAATGGTGACCCTTTGCGTTGTGTTGTACTTTACCGCCGGCCCTATATGTTGCCGGCGATCCCTTTTATAGACGAATGTTGATTATGAAATGGGAAAGAAAACTCTTATTCAGTTATTTTCATACTAGTAATTGTCATTGGCACTTTTTTTCTCTGCTTCCCCTCTCTCCCAACAGCTGTTTTGATCTCCATCGTGTGCTATATTCAGGACTATACAAATCCCTGTCATCATATCTTCTGTATCTTTTTTTGTGTTGTAATAATGACATGTAGATAGATTTTTTTTGTTCTTTCTCTCCTTTTTTGTTCATATTTAGTTCTTTTTTGTTTGTGTTTTGAATTCAGCAAGGCAGGTCTTTACATTTTCAAAAGGAATTTTTAAGTGGAAGTCCATGGGGACTTCACATCACCGGTTAGATCATGCACCTGACCAGCCGTCATGATTGGCTACTTAAGCGGTTGACCAGTTGTTGTGATTGGCTGATGGTGCATTCTCTTCTTCTCACCCAATGAGCTTATCTCACCATTCTAATTAGATGCATTGGAGTCATGAATTAATTAATTTATTTTTGGGGTTTTTACTGTCACCGCTTTCCCTGAATGTTTGGAATTATGAACAACATGATGTACTGATAGATGCTCTGAACTCTGTAACATCTAGATTTTAGTGGGAACGTAATGAACAATGAGGAAAAAAACAATGTTTTAACAAAAAAAGGTTCTTCTTAATGTCAAACTTTTCTGGGTTAAATTTACACTCCCGTTTTTGTTGGACTGGTGATTTTAGAAAAGATGTTCATGTATTGTACATATGTGTACCATATATAAATATATATTTACTTTTTCATGCATGTTGAAGTGGAATACTATGAACACTTACCGTGCTGCAGTTTTAATTAAAGAAAAGCAACTTAATAGAATCCCAAAGTGTTTGAACCTCATGTTTTTCAAGTCTATTCTGTGTGTTCTGGACTCATTAGGATTATAGGATGTGTAGCTGAGTGTTGGTGCATGTGTTACTGTATGGGAAAAAATGTGTCAAAACTGCCAAGCATCAAAAAGCAATAAAAAGTAGTCATATCTGTTGTCTGAACCCAGAACTATGCATTACTGAGTGACGTTTGAGCCTCCTTTGTCATGTGTGCATGACTCCCTTTTTTTTCTTCCTCGGTTGTTTGTGTGCATGTGGTGTAACTTTGTCATGTGAACACCAGGGGGGGCAGGCGTCCCTATGACGCTGCAGTTGTTGGGGTGCAATTTATTGTACAGCCACTACGTGGTCATTGTGCCGAGGTGAACGTGGTCACGTGATGACTCATTGCCATTGGTGAGTTCTCACATTATGGCGGAGGGACGAGTTGTTCGAATGGATTGCCACTCTCAATTAAAGGCCTGTTTCGTGTCCTGATCGTCCGCATTATAGTTTTTACAGTATTTTATTTGTCTTGAGAAACACTTCGGAGGAGCTCTTCAACGATGGCAGACCGCGGGGTGGATTTGTCTGGTCTACCAAAAGAGGTCAGAGACCAATTGGCTGAGTTGGATCTGGAGCTATCAGAAGGTAAGGGTAGTGAACTGAAGGATGAAATGGGAGATGTGGTTACTGACCTCCTCCAACGGTCAATGTTGTTTACGGACACCGCAGCGGCTGTCTATGTACAAGTGTTTCAGGGGCGTGATGGCATCCAGTGAAGCACCCTAACATATTTTTGGGTTTCTGACTAGCCAACTGTGGTGGTGGGAGAGGAGAAGACGAGGCATTATTCACAGTTGACTGTTGGGTGGAATGAAGTTAGTCCTTTGTACTCTGAAACCATTGCCAGACTCGAACCAGTGAATAAAACGCATGTTCCGCCCTAAAAGGCAATTACAAGCAAATGGCATTCTCTCGCTGGGCAGTCAACTAGAGTTTAGCAGTGCTGTTTACATTAAGTGGCTGGCTAACAATACAGTTGGCTAGCTAGCCAAATCAAGTAAAGAAAGCGGTGGCTATAAGTGCCAAAGCCAGTATCCTGTGTTTGACATTGTCTGCTAGCAGAACTCTCCTGGCGCAAATGTAGCAGTGTCTGTCCGCGAGAGAAGCTCTTCAATTTGTACACAACCATTGTCCTTGTTTAAAGATATTTTATGTTCACTTTGTGGCTTTATTCTTTGTAATTAACTGTTACCACGAAGAGTTGACGTGCTGTTGAGTGACTGTTCCTCTGACATCGCGTGGGCCTGTATTTGGATGGTTGGCACATTTTTGACACCAAATTGTCTAAGATGGGCAGTGTCAAAGTTAGTGTCGTTAATAGCTAGTTGTAAAATCTGTAACCATTACGGTCAATTACTACACGGTATGCTTATGTAATGGAGTCTTTGATACTACAAGATAGAGGCACAACTTCATAATCAAAAGCCTTCGTTTAAGACACAATGTGTCATGCGTGTGACAATGCCGTCCTCACCAAACACACCTTGAAGGCGTCATCATCTATTGCGAAATGCAGGCAGTTATACTTTTTCGCTGCCCATCCTTTGTCCTCTACATGGTTTCAGGTGTAGTAGAATTAGACTACTCATGTCGGAGCACAAATGTACACTGTGACTCTTCAGCAGTGTGACCGCACAGCACACAGTTCCCGTCCCCAGCCTATTCCCTTTAATTAGGGCAGGCAGTGCCATGCTATTAAAAGTGCCAGACACCTATTTAAACTGGCTCAGTTGCTGCAGGTGGCAGGGAGAGCAGAATATGCTGCATAACTGTGTTGAGTTCCCCCAACAATAGAACAACTCATAAACCCCCAAGAGTGTAAGGTTTCCTTTCTTTTCCTCAGGCGAGGGCCCAGAAGGGATAATACCATATTCATAGCTGCTGTTGTTAGTAATATGCCATAGGAATACTCGAAATTGATGGTGTGCTGATGCATAATTATTATTCTTAAATGCAAGGTTCTGAACTAAAAATGCTGAAAACATTTTGAACACCCAAATATTACCCACTGCTCATCACACCTGAGGAACAACGCCGTCAGTGTTGTGAGATTTGTCTGTAGTGTCTAGATAATAACACGGTTACACAACAACAACCACCACAGCCAGCCAGCCAAGCAAGCGCTGTGTGTCTGTGTGGGATTGTGACAGGCTGGCAGTGTGGGACGCTTGTTTTTATGCCCTGGGCACGATGCCACTCTGAACATGCCATAGCAACAGAAACTAATCAGGACGGGCACTGGTGATAATCATTAGCACTGCCATGGCTCAGTATTGCACTGCACTAGTCTAGCAATAGCACAGGGCTGAATTACAAGGCAGCATGAAGACAGGATCTCCCATCCCCCCTGCTGTTCACTCCCTCCCCAGTAACTACCTCATCACTATGGAAAACAATGGTGTTTTCATAACACAAATAGCCATATTTGTACGCTCTGCTTATCAGTCTAGCATCAGGCATGCGGTTCAACATATGTTTCAGTGACACAGAAAGAGGAAGACAGGGTCTGTTGGAGCTGTGTGTGTTTGTGTGTGTGTGTGTGTGTGTGTGTGTGTGGTGGTGGTGGTGGGGGGGTGTTAGTGTATTTATGGCCTGGGGGCAGGTGAGTAATGAAGGGGGAGGGTGTGTGTGTTGTAGGTGTGTGTGTGTGTGTGTGTGTCCAACGCCCGTGACCATCTCTTTGATCCCCCCCACAGACACACCCCTACTTCCATATACTGCTTCTTCTCTTCTCTTCTCTTCTCTTCTCTTCTCTTCTCTTCTCTTCTCTTCTCTTCTCTTCTCTTCTCTTCTCTTCTCTTCTCTTCTCTTCTCTCTGTGATTGGAACAGCTGCTCGCCTCTGCAATATGGGCCCACAAGCTGCCTGTCACATCAGCGTTGATGAACTCCTCAAACACACACACATACACACACACACACACACACCGCCCGGCTCCATCTCCAACACCCACCATCACAACACACACACACCCTCACCCTACCTCCCCTCAGTCCCTCCTCCATCACCCTGGTGTCGGACCCTGGGCTTCACTCTGCCACCTGGGCTTGCCTGCCGTGTGTGTGTGTGTGTGTGTGTGTGTGTGTGTGTGTGTGTGTGTGTGTGTGTGTGTGTCCCTGCCTCCACTCCCCTGCCTGGCCCAGCTGAGATGACTCAGTATTGAAGCCTAGCTGGCCAGTGAGGGGGAAAACCACATACACACACACACACACACACACACACTGAATGTCCTAATTTAGCAGCACATTTTTCCCGCTCTGTGGACATGTGAAAGAACAAGAATGTCACAGAGAGTGAATAGTGTGTGTGAGTGTATTTTGACCAGTTGTGCTCATGTCTAATGTCTCCATTATGGTGCGTGTTCTGTCTGCCTCTCACCTCACGTGCCACCTCTGCCCGC
>NC_085866.1:54174091-54206591 GCF_034702125.1 Engraulis encrasicolus
CGGCCGATTTGTCAATTTAGCCATCACGATTATGACTGGAAAATAGAATTTCAAATCAAAATTGTATGTACATGTGTATGTGATTGGGCAGAATTGCATAACAACACGTGGTAATGCCAGTGCTTGATCATGGTCAATTAACATGTAAGCAACACAGTGAACGTAATCACTCTATACAGCTATCGAACCCGCATCTCTGATCCATGGTACCATGTATCTGTCTTGACCGTCATACATAAGAGCCAAGCTGGTTAAGCTGGTCTGCATGGCAGTCAGTGGTCACAGCCACCACAACCCCTAGTGATGGTCACTCCAAAACAAGCACATTCTCCTGTAGTCAGACGGTAGCTTGCTGTCTAGCAGGGGAAGTGTTTTTTTGTGCTGGCATTCCGTATGGAGGTATTCCGTATGGCATTCTGTATGGATCGCAGAACGGATGCATGAATGAATCAGATGGATGCACGGATAAATGAATGGATACATTAGATAGAGGCAGGAGGGATGAATTGGATGCAGAATTGATGGATGGATACATAGATGGATAAATTGAACGGCTAGATGGAGGGATGAATGAGAGATTGAGGGATGGATCATGGATGGATATCCAAATGGCAGGTTTGCTCTGCTCTCTCAGTAGGGCAGCAGGCAGGCTTACTGTAACTTGGCTGATGACAGACTCTGTCACAGTCGCTCCTCTCCTCAGCCTGCCAGATGCCAGCGGGAGAGATCTACCGAGCAGAGTTGAACTAGCGGCCCTCCTCTTCCTCTCCCTCTATCTCCTCCTCCTCTTCTTC
Source organism: Engraulis encrasicolus (assembly GCF_034702125.1). NCBI lineage: Eukaryota > Metazoa > Chordata > Actinopteri > Clupeiformes > Engraulidae > Engraulis > Engraulis encrasicolus. Next base: position 54,174,886 of record NC_085866.1, read on the forward strand.
TTCTTCCTCCTCCTCAGAGTGTGAATATTCCTCCAGGTGCTTTTAATGAATTTGTCATATTTGTTTGTGTAGGCTGGGGAGATGTTGCTTGCAGAATGAAAGTGGCGTCAAGTCAACACAGCCTGTTGTTTTGTTCAAATTTATTATCAGAACTGGGGTAGTAGGTTCACTCTCATTTATTCATAGTCTCAGGTGATTATAATAATCCATGGTGGCGTATGATTTAATTAACTTCCCTCAAAGGAATCATCCATCCTTCACACTCTCTGCCTTCAAAGTAACTGTCGTTCAGCTCCACTGCCCTCCAAGTGTGTATCCTCCACCTGGAGGGAAGGCTAGTTAGAGGGAAGTCTATCAAGCATACATGTTGCTCTGTGAGTAACATCCACCATCAGTGTAACATCCACCACCACCACCACCACCAGAGTTACCACCAGTGTTCTCATGACACACCTTGTTTTGAGGATGAGTCAATCACAAGATGCCTTCTTGCACAACACACACACACACACACACACACAGACACACCACACCACACCACACCACCTGACACCCCCCACGCCACACACAGCCACTGCACACTTGGTATGCCACCCACTATCCATTGCAGACAGAACCCCCCCCCCCCCACACACACACACACACACAGACACACACACAGACACACACACACTCAGGACAGAACACCTGCAGCCACCCCCCCCACACACACACATCACTCCACTGCTTGGCACAGCTGATAGGCATATTACCTTGACGGTAGCAGCAGATGCAGCTGCAGTAGCAGCCGTGCTGAGCCCACAGGGTTGCATCATGACGCCTTAGACAATAGGAGAAGAGAACAGGAGAATAGGAGAGAAGCTTGCAGAAAGAAGAGGGTATAGAATAGAGAAGAAGAGAAGAGGAGCCGCAGCCATGGGACTGCCTGTCAGTAGGCCTGTCTGCCTACCTGTCTGCCTGCTTCCCTGTCTGCCTGCTAACCTGTCTGCTTCCCTGCCTGCCTGCTAGCCTGCCTGCTTCCCTGTCTGTGTGCTAGCCTGCCTTGTCTACCTGCTCCTCTGCCTCTCTGTCTGCTTGCTTCCCTGTCTGTCTGCTTCTCTGTCTGTCTGCCAGCCTGCCTCGTCTGCCTGCTCCCCTGCCTCCCTGTCTGCTTGCTTCCCTGTCTGCCTGCCTGTCTCTCTGCCTCTCTGCTTGTCTGCGTGCCTGCCTATCTGCCCCCCACTATAAGCCCAGGCTGTGCTGAGCTGTGTTGCCGGGGAAGGCAGATGGGAAGTGCTCTGCTCGGATGTCCGGGCTTCACATAGATTCCCCCTCCAGCCAACAAAAGGGGCCCGGGGGCCGGTGGGGACCGGTGGGGTTTGGCCCAGGGCCCCGGGCCCCGGGAGGTGTTGTGTTGCCCGGGCCCGGCCCAGTGCTGTCACGGTTACATAATGGCCAGATCGGGCCCTGGCCTCTGGGGCTGTGAATAGTTAATATGTGCTGCCTGGTGCATGCCTGGCCCTGGGACTCATCTCATCGGCCTCCTCCTGAATTATTAAGGAGCCATCATTAGATAGCACATGCTCCGCTCAGCTCATCTTGGGAACCCTTCTTCTCTCGTCTCTCTTCTGTCCTCCCTTTTCCTCATTAGATAGCTCCTCTCCGCTTATGTGCCTCTCCTCTCCTCTCCTCTCCTCTCCTCTCCTCTCCTCTCCTCTCCTCTCCTCTCCTCTCCTCTCCTCACCTCACCTCACCTTGCCTCTCTCCTCTCCTCTCCTCTCCTCATCACCTCTCCCTGCCTCAATTCCCTCCTCAGCAACACGTTGAAGTGACACTAGACCCACAAACTTCTGCTTGAGTGAAAGTTTTTGTGTCTGTGTGTGTGTGTGTGGGGGGGGGGTTGATATGTAGGTGGATGGGTTTTGTGGATGTTCAGGCGTGTGAACGTGTGTGTGTGTAGGTGGCTGGGTTCATTTATGAAGGTGTTCAACTGCTGTAAGAGGAATGGAGCAGTGTTGTCATTCCATTGAGAGTCAGCACGTACTTAAAAGTTAGATGCGGAAAACCTCTTGAAACGTCTTGAAATCTCTACACACATTGATTGATTGTCATCTCACCGTAAGAACCCCTGAGGAGAAAGTAAGGTGGAGTAAAGACGGTTGTTATAGTTAAAAGGTTATAATATAAACGATTTTAGATTGACACACTGGATGAGCACTTTCAGGTCTACAAATAAGACTTGGCACTAAGGCACTGAGAAGTAGGCTATTTCTTTTTTAGCTATGCACACACGGTTTCAAATCTTTTCCCCCTTAAAGCTCAATCTATTTTGATCTTGTGTGAGTTATGCCTTTGTGTGGCGAGCGAGGTGATATAGGCCATTGCATTTGAAATGTTGTTGTCCTGAGGGAGTCTAGCTCTGTGCTGCAGCTGTCTGCATCCATGTGAACCTGTGTGGCCTTGTTGCAGCCCAGATTGAGAGGAGAGAGGGGGAGAGAGGCCTGGTTCAGTCAGGTTGGGGGGAGAGCAGAAGGGAGGGGAGGAGAAGAGGTGAGAGGAAAGGGGGGTGGTGGTGTTGGTTCAGTCAGTTCTCCGCACTCAGCTGACTGACCTGGTTTCGACTCCAGGTCTCAGTGTTCCAGCCGCTGGAATCGATAGTTTTGGGTGAGTGGACCGGAGTGGCCTGGTTTGTCACCACATAACCTGGCCCTCTTGTCACAAACTTGTGTGTCTGGACAGATGATGATGAGGATGATAATGATGATGATAATGATGATAATGATAATGATGATAATAATTATAATAATAATAATAAACACTAGGGATGGTACAAACCGCACCGAAAACCGAAACCGTGCAATTCACACACATACCGAACCGAACCGTGCAATCCGTGGCAAACCGCAATTCATGTACTGCCAAGAAAAATATGTAAAACAGAGATTCTAGGAGTATCTTATCAAGTCTCTCTGATTAGCGTATGAGACCAATCAGAGGATGACACAATTAAAATCACACCATTTTCACATTATAAGCCTATACAAACCATATGTAGGAGATTAAGGGATTAAGTGAGTCCAATTCTATTAGCCAATAGAAAGAGGGCATTTGGACGACAGCTGACAACAATTTAAGTCTCAGACACATGCAAAAGGTCAAATTCAACTTGCGCATCATCCCTTTATAACTGCAGTTATATAAATATTGTTTAATATTCCCAGTGCACTATTTATCATGAACTAAAAAAAGAACCGTAGAGAACCGAAAACCGTGACCTTGACACCGTGATATGAACCGAACCGTGAATTTTGTGAACCGTACCACCCCTAATAAACAGGGCCCTTTTTCACCAGCAGCCAAAATGGTTAGTAGATGTTAATCTTACTAGCCAAACACACACTCCATAATGGGTCAAAGGGGCTAGTAAGCTGGTCTTTTAACAATTGGCTAATAACCGACCCAGAGATCAGTGGTCTATCGACTTCAAAGGCCTTGCTGATGCCGGGTGCGAGAGATGAAGATTGTGTTCACACCCAAAACAGTAAACAACATTTTGTTGTCTTTGCTGCCTGCTTCCACTGTACGACTGTATGAGAGGTTCCAGGATTTTTTCTACAGTTCAAGTCCTCTGAGTTGTGAAATGGAGTAGTCGTTCTCACCTGCGCTGTGTTTGGCTGAGCTGTGTTGAAATGGAGTAGTTGACACTCCTCTTTCTTTTCATTCCTTCCTTCCACTTGCTGTCAGGAATGGCCTCCCCCTCTAGGGATCCCGTCATCCTACTCTCCTACTTGCCGCACCTAGCCTCTACTCACTCACACTCGCTCACACACACACACACACACACACACACACACACACACACACACACACACACACACACACACACACACACACACACACACACACCCCCCGCGCGCGCGCGCGCACACACACACACACACACACACACACACACACACACACACACACACACACACACACACACACACACACACACACACACACACACTAGGCTAGTTAGAGAACCAGTTTGGTGTGCTTTCTTTCTTTCTGTGTGCTGTTTGCTTTGTGTGTGCTTTGCCATCCCACCTGGGCCTGTCCTCTCCCACTGTGGAACTACACGTCACAATGTGACAATTAGCAATACCCTTCAGTTACATAGTTCTCTCTCTCTCTCTCTCTCTCTCTCTCTCTCTCTCTCTCTCTCTCTCTCTCTCTGTATGCTATCTGTTCCCTCATATTTCTCTATTTTATTTTACCCCCATGTCCTCCCTAAGTCTTCTCTCCCTGGCCTCTTCATTCCTTCTTCGTTCCCACTGGGTTGTACCGGATTAACCTGAAATAACACTTGTGAGTGTGTGTGTGTGTGTGTTTGTGTGTGATGTGTCAGTGTTTGGCAGCTCCTCCTATACTACTCTGGATTGCTCAACTCCACTCCGTGGCACTCTACTCCATCGCCTCAGGCAGACAGGAGAGTCGCCGCTCTGGGATAGCAAGTGCTGACACTGGCCCAATAAAAAAAATCAAAATGAGGGAAAAAAAGAAGGAACAACCTGGTTCATCTGCCAGATTAGCAAAACACCCGACCCATCAAGAGTTAACACTCTGACTCCCATTGCCTGTCCCCTAGGAACTCCTGGAGTCACACTGCAACTTGAGAAAAAAACTTGAGAAAAACGCCCATCTCTGCGATCCCAGTGCCTAAAGAAACGAGAGTGAAGGGAAAAGCTCCTGTCTTCATGTCAGTCAGTCCGTGTCAGCCAGACTACTATTTGTTTGTTTTGATTGTGAGGAGCTCGGAAGCAGCTCAGGAGATTGATGAGGGTAATCATGAATGTGATTGGTCTACATCGCGGTGGTGGCCTCGAGTTTATCATCACACAGACTCACTTGCTCTCACTCGCTCCGTCTCGCTCGCTCCTTGGCAGACATCCCCTGTTTATCTGTCTCGGAGGCTTTTTCTGCTCACAAATGCCTGTCCTGGTAAACACTTCCCATGTTTCCTGTTTCCAAATATAATGCTCAACAAGTCGATGAAGATTGTCATTTATCTAGGTCATGAAGGAGGTAAGATGTTAACAACTGAATGTCTTTCTTTGGAGTTTAAAGACATTTTCCCTTGCCCTTTCTTAATCATTTTTAGAGGGAGCCTTTTTGGATGAAAAGGTGTACTAGAAAGCAAGTCCAATTGATTACTTGCCTCCATTCAATATTTCAAGACCTCTTCATTTCAACTAATAGTCAAGGATGGTTCTCTTCAAAGATCAATGAAGGCTGGCTCCAGTGTAACAGTTATTGGCCGCCGCTTTCATGTTGTCAATCACTCTTATCTGGCTTGAAATCAGCACTTGTCTTCATTTGCTGTGCAGATGCCACTTAAAAAGGTCTGTTGAGAGCCAGTAGCTGCTCAGGAGAATGTCCCAAGTCCCCTTTCATGACTCTGAAGAGCCTGCCTGAAATAGCTCAACAACTTAACTTACTGAGAACTTATTAGTGGGGGCTTTGAAAGGGTTGTATTTTATGAAAAGGTTGCACGTGTTTTTACGAAAAGGTCATGTAAAACTCACTTTAAATTCTTCTCTCTCTCTCTCTCCCTCTCTCTCTCTGTCTCTCTCTCTCTCTCTCTCTCTCTCTCTCTCTCTCTCTCTCTCTCTCTCTCTCTCTCTCTCTCTCTCTCTCTCTCTCGCGCACGCGCTCTCTCGCTCTCTCTCTCTCTCTCTTCCTCGTAGTGAGTACTCCACTCCCCAATCCCTCATCCCCTCGGGCTACTTGACTTATTTAAGCAGCAGCTGTTTATGAGCTTTTTAGCAAATGCCTTACTTGCCCCTGACAGACACCTGCCATCCGCACCTAGATCTAATCTGCTGTCAAACTTCAGGTGTTCGTTTAAGCATTTACACTTGAGCATTTTCAGGTGTTCTTCACACATTACATTTAAGCTTTTTATCCAAAGCAACTGACAGTTGTTTAGGTACAGGGTATAGGCCGTAAAGCATTATGGGGTACTTGTCTTGCTCATCGGCTCTTAAACCTTTAACTAGAGGACACCCCCTACATATTACCTACTGGGTTTGAGATTCTAACCTGCACCCCATCCTCTGATTCCAATTCCAAAGCCTTCACCATTATGCTACAGTTACTGTGTACCAAAAGCGACCCATGTGACCAGACAATACGGAAGTCAATATTTTTGTATGGAGGGTTGGTGGACCAGATCGAATTTCAGCGATTAAAAGTCAACTAATATGATGGTAAAGTGCTATCACGGTTCGTTGAAAGCCAATTGGAATGTTCATATCTTTGAATGTCCCAGGCTGACAAGCCAGAGCCGTTATCGGATAAGGTAAATCAAACATGCCAATGCCACCACCAGACTGAGTACAGAAAATTCATGGCGAAACTTCTTTTATATATCGAACCCGGGTCGTTGGCGTAGTAACCCAGTGCCCTACCATTAGGCTACTTGGTCGCTTTGGTGGTCGGTCATTTCTGGTGTACATGCAGAGTTCCGCAGTACTTTGTGCACCACCATGGGGGATGTACGTACGCATGTGGGAATGTGTCTGATGTGCACCCTAATTACACCCCATGTTTTACAGGTGTTGGGACCCCTGTTACCAATGGGATAAAGTGCACCACTGTAGCTGTCATTGTTATTATACATTCAGCATGGTGACTGACCAGACTGGAGACCCAGAGTCTTCTCAATGCTGCCATACTAGATGCGCACACACACACACACACACACACACACACACACACACACACACACACACACACACACACACACAAAGATTCTTCCCAATACTCTCGTAGACTCAATCCACTCAACACAGAAACTCAGACCCCCCACCCCTCTCCTCTCTTCTCATCTGGCACGTCATCTCTCTCTCTCTTTTCTTCCCTGTGTCCCTCCTTTCTTCTCTGCCTGAGGTCAGATTCAACACATGAGCCAACAGTCTGGAGTTGGTCCAAACTTGATCTTGTCATTCTTACAGGGCTGTGAAAGTTTGCGACTGTAAACCTGATGCTGTGAGTTTGGGTTTGGCCAAAAGAGCACACATAGCATAGTGTAGAGTGACTCACCACAAGAGCCCCCCCTCTCTTCCCTGTGTGAGGCATGTGGTGGGGGCTATGAGAGAGGTGATTGTTGAGTTTGGGTGGGGACGTCTCGGCAGGGCGCATTTTTCTCAGCACTCGCTCACTTTCTATATTTAAAAAGCAGGCTGACATCAGGATAAGCCAGCCGGACGGGCAAGGTTTTTTTTTATTATTAGTCCACACCCCCCCACCCCCCCCTTTTTTCTGTCTGTCTTTTTTCCCTGTTTCAGCAGGCGTGTGCGCGTGCGTGCGTGTCCCGCTGGGTCCTTATTACAGTGGTGGTGAGTATGGAGATTAGGCCATAGTGGAGCTGAGCATATTCCTTGGCCTCCAAGGCCCCATGCTGGCTGGGGTGCCGTGTCGTGCTGGCTGGGATGACAAGGGCTTTGTCAAACCACCCCACCACCCCCCTACTCCCCCACGCTGTCCTCCCTCATAGCTGAGGCCATTTGTGAGGGGATTATCATATTTTCTTTTTTTTATTCGTCTGCCGTCTGTATTTGAGCAATAAACCCAATTTTAAGGATAGAATATGATAGAATAGAAGTGAATAGTATAAAGCTGTTCAGACAGAAGTATGAGAGGCAGGAGAGGGCAGTAAAGGGATCCAGTGGTACTTAGAAAGAGAGTGTGTTTCTACGTTGTGTTAATGGGTGTATGCCAGTGGGAGTCCATGTGTATGTTTAGTGTGCGTTTACTGTATGTGTACAAGTTTGTGTCGTGTGACCGTTTCTATGTCATACTACGAAAGAGAGTGTGTGTTTCAGTTTTGTGTCAAGTGCGTGCGTGTACACAAGTGTGCATGTGTGTGCATAGTGTGTGTGTGTGCGTGAGTGTGTGTTTGTTTCCATGTGGTGCTCAGTCTCCGATGGCCTGGTCGGAACTCCCAGGAGTGGGAACCAGAACAAAGGGCCTGGCAAAGCAGCACAACACTGGGGTGGGTGTGGTCTCAAATGTCACGCTTAAGCCCCATAACGCACTGCACCGTGCCGCACCGCGCTGCTGAGTAGTACTGCACACTAGCTTAATTGTCCTGACACAGCGGCCGTGGCTGTTAAGGGGGTGGGAACGTGGGGGGTGCGACCGTGGGCAGTAGTGTGTGTGTGCGTGTATGTGTGTGTGTGTGTGTGTTTGTTTATTTGTGTGCTTGCATGTAGTATGTGTCTGTGTGTGTGTGTGTGCCTGTAAGTGTGTCTCTAGAGGAGTGGGGAGGTGTTGTGAGGTCGTCGTTATCTGTTTGTCGTTTCAAACTCAATTATCTAACCTTTCATTACAGCGCCGCTAACACTCCATCATTTTATTTAGCGGTTTTCTTGACGTCTCAATGGATTGGCAGTTAAAGTGTCAAGTGCCGGGTCGGCGCAGAGTCGCGCTCCCCGGTTATGACTTATGAATTGCTCTGATAAGACTGCTGTGCTGCCTGCTATTGCTGCTGTTGCCGTTGTTGTCTCAGTATCTGAGTCATTTCCGGTAGTGCCGTGCCGCTCGGTGAGGTGGTGGTGGGACGGTGTTGCCTGTGGCACGGGAGTGGCTCTACTCGCCTCCATGCAACGGTGAGGGAGTGAGTGTGCATGTTGGTGCGGAGTGGAGTCATTGCAGTGTTTTTCTGGAGCAATGGGAGTGGAGGGGGGAAAAAATCACACACATCTATTAGACACACACGCACACGCCCGCACGCACCAGTGGAGACCTCAAGCCTGTGTGTGACGAAACCAGTAGTAAGCAACGAGTCTCTGAGCAGGTCTGGGTTTGCAAGAGGGAGGTTGCCAGTTAAGGTGTTGGATATCCCTCCAAGAAGGGAGGCGTAGTCTTTGTCATGGTTGAGAAACAAAGTCTGGATCATGTTTGTTTAAAATCTCTCCTACCTGGAGAGTTCCTAGGCGTAAGGTGCTGGCATATGGTCTATGATCCCATCGTCACACATGTTGCTGTGATTACATCCCCTCATTATAGGCCAGAGAGTACATGTCTGGGTTGTTTTGACACCTTGGTTATGTGAGAGTGATGTGTTGTGAAGAGGGGCCACCTTAACAAGGATAAACTACTGAAAAGAAACCCTGTTGAGCGAGAGAGAGAAAAGAGAGAGGGATAGATAGGATAGAGAGAGAGAGAAGAAGAAGAAGAAGGATGTACCGTAATGGAGTCATACTGTAGAGAGAAAGAAAGCGATAGAGGGACAGGAAAAGATGGTGACAGAAAGAAATAGCGAGAATGAGAGGAAATGATGAAGAGAGAGAATGAGAGAAGGCGATAAAGAGGCGATGTGTGTGTGGAGTCATGTCTGGCAACAAAGTTCTCGCCTTTCCTAAACCGATCCATACTTGACTCTCACTTCCTCTTTGTCTTTCTGACTCATCGTCCATTGACCTGTCTCTCACTTCTTACTTCACTTCTCTTCTCCTCTCGGGTATCACATGGTTCTACTCACTTTGGCTCACTCTTCCTGTACCAGTCACCAATTCAAACCTCCCATCACCCACTCCCTCACTCCCATCAGTCTCTCCCCCCCAAAAAACACTACCTCCACCACCAGCCACCCACTCTCTTTCTTACTCACTCCCATTCACGCTTAAAAACAATAGTAGTGAGTTTTTAACTTAAGACGCTTTACTTATGTGAGGTGGAGTTGTCTTTCACAGAAAACAGAACAACGTTCCGCTCTTCCATACTTCCTTGGAAGATGTTGAATCCAATTCACAAGCGACTTTCATCCTGTCACCTGTTGATGAAGCACTTTGGATTTGAAAACGTCACTTTAAGGTTGATCTTCAGACTCCTCGATATTGATTTAACACTCTATAGGACTTGTGTGCTATTATTTCAGTCAGCGCTGCTTTGTGGTGTATACTAGGACTCATCTCTCATGGCCATCTGCTGTTAGCATGCTGAGGATCTTCACTGGGTATGATCACCTTTCTGTCCAACAAGTCAACAGAGGATTTTCTCAAAGCATAATTCAGTTCTGCTACATTAGGCTTAGGTGAACGGGTGAGGGTTTGGTTTTGGGGTATAGCTTAAAGGCACGAATAGACCAGATGGAATTGAGCGATTCCAGCGTTGGAAGTAATTGACTTTGTATTGAGTCACTGGCCACAGAAGAGACGAAAACGATATGGGCAACTAGAGGCTATTTGAGCGACTTGAGCGACAGTTTATAGTTGGACTTGAGCGAATATTATGCAAATGAGCTATGATGCGGTTCGGCGACAACCACCACAGCCAATGGGAATGTTGGAATGCTTGCAGTCTGCTTTTAACGGACATACTCTGTCGCTTCTATCGCTCGTATCACTTGCTACGCAGTCTCCACAGTTGATCTCGACAAAGCAGCCTATCTGGACAGAATACCCTCCTGTGCCTTGTCCGTTTGGCCAGCTGCTTAAGTGTGTGTGATTCCCAGTTGTCTCATGCGGCTGCCACAGTGTCTGGCCTGCTGTCACACTAACGGCTTGTGGGGGTATCTACAGCATGACTCAACGTCTAGGTAGTGTACCTGCCGTCTGTGCGATACCGGGTACCTGCCGGAACTGCACACAATAGGCCCCTCTGTAGTAAGCCTCACCAGACTGACTTGCATCGGATGCTGCCTGGCCTCCTCCACTCTGTCACCACCGCACACACACACACGGCTGTCACCAATCTATTCACTTGAGCAAACCACAGCAATGTGTAAGTGAGAGAAAGAGGGAGCGAGAGTATGTGTGTGTAACAGACGGATAGATTGAGTGTGAGCCATGCATTGTGTCATGAGCGGTTTGCTCAGGCCTTGGTGGTGGTGGTGTTGGACCTCGCAGCTAGTAGCAGGAAACCGGTTGGAGTGTGAGATCACATTACTGTACTGCACCACCCCTTCTCCTCGCTGGAGAACTGTTCATCAGCTTTGTTCCTCTCGTCTGGCCGCTGAATGCAGGGAGGAGGTAAAAGACTCTCACATGAAATGGGGGAACGGGAGAGAGAGAAGGACTCTGATAAAGAGTGAGAGATGGAGGGAGGGAGGGGAGAGGAAGATAGATGGGAAGAGGGAGAAGAAAAAGAGAGAGACAGTAGTTTTTAAATGAAAGGGGCGAAGGGTGCAGGAAGGTACGGAGAGAGAGAAGGGGTGAAGAGTGGGGAGGAGGGGTGCATAGCAAGGAGGACTGGAGTGAAGGATGGAGGGGGGGGGAGAAGGAGAAGGGAGAGACTGGAGGGAAGAAGGGATAGAGGCGTTGGTAAATGAAAGGGGGAGGGGAGGGTAGGGGAGGAGAGGTGCATCAGAGAGGACTGTAGAGAGCAATAGAGACTGTAAATGAAAGGGTGAATAGAGAGGAGAGGAGGGGATGACTGGAGAGAGAGGGGGATAGAGATGTTGGGAAATGAAAGGGGGAGAAGAGAGGAGGGGAGGAGTGGAGTGCTTTTTAAACACAGGCCTTGGACTCTCCAGGAAGTGGAGGGTTGGCCCCTTTACTTGGCAAGCACAGACTCCACACTTCAAACACTCCAGAGTGTCGCTGCTGTTCGCAGTCCCATGCCACACTGATCCCAAATGTTAGTTTATGCTACTTATCAAGCACATGTTGGCATAAGCAAGCATGCCACCCAGGACTCGCTAGGATGCCACTCTATTCATGGGGGTAGTAGCATGCTAGTTATTCCAACGTTAGTTAGACTTTCCTTTGCAGTAAGTGCCATTTACTGACATATGGAATGTTTCAAATGTTATTTTACATCGATCTATAATTGGCACAATATGGTTATTGTGCAATGATATAGTAATCTTTCACAGAAAACAGAACAACGTTCCGCTCTTCCAAACTTCCTTGGAAGATGTTGAATCCAATTCACATTCATCCACTGATTATTGCGTGCGATGTTTTCAAATCAACCTGGAATTAGCGAAGTGAGAGAAAAACCCCTATACTCTGTACACTGCCTACTTCTACATACTATACTATATCTTAGATGTATCTGTCAACACTTGTTCCAGGTCATGTAGTATGTTTGTCTGCACATGGTCTATCCCAAGTCACAGAATGTCTTTTTACACAATTACCTTTTTACATTTTTTACATATTACATTTTCTTTATCTTTACTATTTTTATTTTTATTTTCCCCTCCCTGACTATTCCTGTGTTATTTGTGTCTTGAAATGTCCATGTGGGCATTTGTTTATTTGTGTATTTATGTAAGCTACTGGATACCTGAATTTCCCCCTGGGGATTAATTAAAGTTACTCTACTCTACTTTTAACTTGTCTTAATCAAACAACTTGGCTTACATGAAAAATTACAAGAGCCGTTCGTAGCGTCCTGGTAGAATACATAATGATTATTTGCGATTTTAACTGTATTAAGCCCCAAAATAGTGGCATACCCCTTTAAGCTATGAAGCACATGCTTAGAAATGCGGGCTGCCAAAACATGCACGCTTATCAGGGATGAGATGGTTAGTAATGGCTAGAGCTAGTTACACTGTTATAATGCAGAGCAGTGTTCTCGCGTGTTGGTGTTTATTATTGGTGTCAGTTTGTTTTTTAGTGTGTTTGTGCTATGTGGTTTTGTTCAGTGTGTGTTTGTGAATGCTTTACATATGGTTGTCTCTGGTGTGTTGTTCACTGGTGTTTATTTCTGTCCTCACTGTGGTAGCGCACAGTTATAAATACAAATTTGCATCTAGAACACACATGCGATGCTATCTTCAGAGCGTTTGCGGTTGGGGGTGGTCACTTGGCAACCATGTTTGTTTGTGTTTCCTTATCACTCCTCGTCTAATGTTGAACCCAACCATGGTGATGTGTGGTGTGGTCAGGGAACCTGTTGAGTATGTCAGTCCCTCAAAATCATCTTGACTGACTGCCTACATCAGTGGTTCTTAACCTGGGGTGCGCACCAGAGATTTCAGGGGGTGCGCAGAATTGTGTTTGTGTTGAGGTTGTGTCCAAAATTCTGTTAGCAAACATTATAATTAGGCCAAATCCAAACCAACTTTAAACCGGTTTTGGTCCCCATGTCAAGTCATTAAGGTATTGATAAATGTTTCAAGCAAGAATCATTGTAATATATCACTTAAATCATTTTTTATGGCGTATAGAAGTGTAGACGTTTGGGTTGAGGGCGCGCGGCTTGTCTTGGTCACAGGTAAGGGGGTGCGTGAAGAAAAAAAGGTTAAGAACCACTGCCTACCTGATCCTTTTAGAAATTAAAACCCAAACACTCCTATGACTTCTAACTTCTAACAGTGCATAGACCACAGGGGGGCATTTGAGGTGTCCTGGACCTATTGTCCCTAGAGTACCAGTCACCCTCCTCATCACTCCCTCTCTTCTCATCCTCGTGCTCTCCTCCTCGCCTCTCCCCACCTCCCCTCTTTCTCTCTTCCCCTCTTCCCCTCTGTACTTGCCCTTCAATCTCTTGCTCACTTCCTTTTCGCTCCTCTCCTCTTCTCCCATTTCTTTCCTCCTATCCTCTCCTCCTCTTGTCCTCTCCCTCCTCTCTGCTCTCGCTCCTCCTCTCCGCATCCCCAATCATGAGCTATTCCTGGAGAGGATTGCCCGGGTCAACTTTCCATTATCTCCTAATTAAAGCCCTGAGGAGGACAGGAGCCAAGGGACGAATAAAGACAGAAAAAAAAGACGGAACAAAAAAAAGGGGGGGGGGGGGGGGGAGTAAAGGAGAATCCGTTGAGAAGAAGAAAACAGGTGATGACATTCATTTCATTCTCAAGCCAATCAGCTGGCCTAATGAGTTGATTAACTCCAGAAATAATAGCTGCATTAGGATCTGCTGCCGTAGTCTACAGCCTACAGTACATTACCCCTGACCTACATCGCCAGGCACCAGGGTGTGTGTGTGGGAAGCAGAGGTCCCCCTTCAGAGCAGTGGGTGTTCTCAAAGTAGGGTCTGGGGTCCGTGGCGCATGGCCAGGGCTGTTTGTGAAAAAAGTTACGATGAAAATACTACAACAGAGCAGATATTTAGCCAGAACACTTACAAATTGGAGTTGATAATTATAAAGGGGTCACTGGAAGTATTTTTCCTCCATTAGGGATCCCTGATTCAAAAAAGTTTGAGAAGCCTAAGCTACAGGGCTGGTTGGGGGAGAAGAAGGGGTCCCCCTCCAGAGGACTGGCTGGGACTGGTTGGGGACCAGAGACCGTGACAGAGGAGGGGCTCCCCCGAGTCAACTCCCCTCTAAATTTTGAAGGCAGCAGGAGAGGGAGAGGGAGAGAGGGGAGATGAATGGGCCCCCAGCGCTGTCCGCCATCCATACCCAGACGTCTGAACTAGACTGGAGTTGGACTGAGCTGGACTGGGCTCGGGGTGAAGTGGAGAGCTTTGGGCTGAGCTCCATGGGTGGCTAAGCTAAACTGCATTCAGCCTCTGCCAGCTTCTCCTGGGTTGAAGAGGGCAGTGCAGTCCTGCTGTAGGGTTCTGGCTGGCTTCCTGGCGCTCCGTCCGCCGAGCGCTCTCTCTCTCTCTCTCTCTCTCTCTCTCTCTCTCTCTCTCTCTCTCTCTCTCTCTCTCTATGCACAGTCTAGCGCTGAGGTTGTCTTTCAATTCACACTAGTGAAAGTAGCCAAGTAGGAAGTGGCAGGTCCACCAGGTGTATTGACCTTGGACCCACTGACAAATAGCCATGCCACCAACCAAGTCAGCCAGCCAGCCAGCCCAATGATTGGGTCATTCCCACGCCATGTCCAGCCAAGGTCTCGGTGTCCTCAGGGTTCACCCAGAACCAGCACCCCTACACCAGGCCCACTGTTCCTGTACAGGGTAGAACCAACACATCTCCACCAAGCCCAGTACTGTGTCCATCAACAGGCCAGAACCATAACCCCTAATCCACTGGGTGCCCCTCCATGGGGTAGAACCAGCGCTCCTACACTGAGACCAGTACTTTGTCTCTCAATACAAGGGTAGAACCAGCGTACAGTGAGCCTGGTACTGTGTCCTGTCCAGTGCTGTCCCACTGGCCCCAGTGTCCTTAAACAGGTCAGAATCACCACCCCTCCATCAGGGCCAGTACTGTGTCCCTCTACTGGTCAGAACCAGCAACCCTACTCCGGGCACAGAACAAACCCTGCTCAACGGGGCCCAGAATCCACCCTGCTCCACAGGGGCCCTCACCACGTTAGAACCATCACCCCTGCCCACAGCCCAGTTCGGCCTCAGCCTCGGCACTATAGTAGATATGTCCCATGGCCCCCCAATGGGAGCATTCATCATTACCCAGCCTGGGCTGCAACTACCTGGCAACAAGACCTAGTAACCATGAATGATGACACTGCTGCCTCTCACAAGGGGACCAACACTACATCTGAAAAAAGGCATCAAGGCACCAGAGCACACGTCAGCAAGACGAGAGCGATCTGAATGCTTTTAAGTGTGTGTGCGTGTGCGTGTGCGTGTGCGCGTGCGCGTGCGCGTGTGCGTGTGCGTGTGCGTGTGGTGGGTGAGTGAGTGAGTGATTTCATGTCAAAGTTTGCCCTGTGCCCTCGGTGTGTGTGTTCTGTGTACATCAATACTCTGACATTCCAGCGCCTCACCCTACTCTACCCTGCTCTACACTACCCGGCTCTTGCTCCTCCAGGCTCAGGTTTAATTGAGATTCACAGAATGCCAGAGGAAGTTGAGAAAGTGTGGGAAAGTTCATTCCTATAGCTCGTGTGTGTGTGTATGTGTGTGTGTGTGTGTGTTGTGTGTGTGTGTGTGTGTGTATGTGTGTGTGTGTGTGTGTTGTGTGTGTGTGTGTGTGTGTGGGCGGGGAGATGCTGGTGAAATGAATAGGGGGGAATGCCTGATAGGTTTGATGGAGTGAGAGGTGTAGGGGCGGAGAACTAGCCGGGGAGGAGAGGAGGAATTTAATAACCTCCTCGTCCCGACTGACCCACGGGCCGACTGCACCACCCTGCTGAGGAGCGGAGGAGGAGGAGGAGGAGGAGAGAGAGAGAGAAAGGGGGGAAGAAGAAGAGGAAGAGAGGAGTAGCTCTCCCTGTAGTCTTGTGACTCTCCTTCCACTGTCTTTCGCTGTCTCTGTCTTTCTCTGTCTTTCTCTGTCTCTCTCTGTCTCTCTCTCTCTCTCTCTCTCTCTCTCTCTCTCTCTCTCTCTCTCTCTCTCTCTCTCTCTCTCTCTCTCTCTCTCTCTCTCTCTCTCTCTCTCCCTCTCTGCCACTCCTTCACTCCCACGCCCTCCATGTGACACCCCTCCTGATGTCTTGCCTCTGTGCTGCTGTGGTATCTAAAATCTGAGACCCAGTGCAGTGGAAACACACACAGACACACACACACACGCACACACACACACACATATTATGTGTATTTATAGCCTTCGAGATGCAACCCCCCCCACACACACACTCGCAGTCTCTTACACACAGGAAAGAAAAAAAATAGACCCCTCTGCAGTCAGTGCTGCAGAACGAAAGTCACATTGACAAAAACTGTGTGTGTGTGTGTGTGTGTGTGTGTGTGTGTGTGTGTGTGTGTGTGTGTGTGTGTGTGTGTGTGTGTGTGTGTGTGAGTGTGTGAGAGAGAGAGAGAGAGAGAGAGAGAGAGAGAGAGAGAGAGAGAGAGAGAGAGAGAGAGAGAGAGAGAGAGAGAGAGAGAGAGAGAGAGAGAGAGAGAGAGAGAGAGAGAGAGAGAGAGAGAGAGAGAGAGAGAGAGAGTGAGAGAGGGAGGGAGGAAGAGAGGGAGCTACTGTCTACTAAGAAGCTACTGTCTTTGAGCAATTAAAGGAAAGGAAAGAGAGGGACAGCAATTGAATAAGAGATAAAGAGAGACATAGAAAGCAATAGATTGTGTGTGTGTAAGATAAAGAAAAAGGTAGAATGTGTGAATGTTTGAGAGAGAGAGAGAAAGACACAGAGAAGGAGAAAGTGAAACGGAGATAGCAAGAGAACCAGTGTGCTTTCTCTCCTCATGACACCTCTTCCTGTCTTGTCCTTATATGGCTCGCCAGTTAATCCAGGCCGGGGCCCAGAAGGACCGGGTCACACTGACACCACCAGAAAATATACACGGCCTGACTGGATGAAGATGTTGGATGGGTATCTGTAGTAGGAGTGTGCGTATTTGTGTTTGTGTGTGTGTGTGTGCGTGCGTGCGTGCATGCACCAGTGTGCGTGACAGTGTGCGTGACAGTGTGTGCCACTGCCTGTGTGCGTGTGCGTGTGCGTGTGCGTGTGCGTGTGTGTGTGCGTGTGTGTGTGTGTGTGTGTGTGTGTGTGTGTGTGTGTGTGTGTGTGTGTGTGTGTGTGTGTGTGTGTGTGTGTGTGCTACTGTCTGCTTGTCCTGTCCTGCTGTCCCCCAGGGGAATCCATCACCCCATGTGTCAGCAGAGTGGGACGGTGCCATTTTTTTCCAGTTCTGTTGACAGAGTCGATTCTTTGGTCGTTGCACATGTGCTGACCACCCGGAAAAAGATCTCGGTCACTCACTACTACGGTTTGCCAACGTGGCAGATTCATAATGTAAAATATATCGTCCTGCTGTTCTGAAGTACCGCAGTAGTAACTTGCTAGTCAGCTGTAGAGAAGCCAACAGAGGCGGAGACGAAGGGGTCAGTTGTCCTGAGTCCAGGGGGAAGATGCGCTCAAAATTGGGTCCCCATTACATTGTATATTTATTGGGGGCGGGGGGGCATTTCAGATTATTTTGTCCCGGTCCCAGCCAAAGTTGTCAGCGGCCCTGGTCAGCTGTATGGATCTCATGTATGGATCTCACATGGAGAAGTTAACCCTGAGAGAGAGTGTAGGCGTACTCCTCGGGAATGTACAGTTCTCTATCTAGAATAGTTATACAGCTCTGTCCCTGGGACAGGGCCAGTAATATCGGACAGTTTAATGTTCAGGGTCAGAGTCAACCCAACTACAGGGATCTGTCCTCTGAGGGAAGTATCCTGGAGCTGAGTACAGCTGTCTTGGAAAGGAAGCGCACACACACACACACACACACACACACACACACACACACACACACACACACACACACACACACACACACACACACACACACACACACACACACAGCAAACTATAGGAATGAAGTCCAGAGGGAGCTGCAGAGGACATATGGCTTGTCCTGGCCACGTCGCAGAATAGAGTTAAAGCTGAACTCACCGCTCTAACAAAGAGCTTAAACACATACACACACACACACTTACTCACTCACTAACATACGGTGTGTGTGTATTAGCAGTGTGTGAGTGAGTGATTATGAGAGAGAGAGAGAGAGAGAGAGAGAGAGAGGAAGATTGAGTGTGTGTGCGTGATTATAAGGGAGAGAGAGAGATTGAGAATGTGGATAGGGGAGGAGAGAGGGAGAGGGAGAGAAAGAGAGCGGTTTACTGACATTATACCTTGAATTTAATCTCATTAGCGCGACCACAATTGAATTGCATTGTGAGGGCTGAGAGCTGTGTTGGATGGGAGTTCATTACGGGATTAGAGACACCATTCACGTGGTGATCAGATGGCCAACATTCCTCAGGTGCTGTCAGGGGGGAGGAGGAGGAGGGATGGAGAGAGTATAGGGGGGAATGGAAGGAGGGAAGAAGGCTGCTGAGTAGTTTCTTCTGTGGGTGAGAAATGAAGGGAGAGACGGATGAATGGAGAAGAGAAGGGATGGCTAGAGGGAGCAAGGCTGCTAAGTTGTTTCCCCTGTGAGGGAGGGATGTGGGAAGCAGGGATATAGGGAGGGATGCAGAGAACAGAGTGGAAGGAGCCAGGCTGCTAAGGTGCCTCCCCTGTGAAGGAGGGCGGGAGAGATGGAGGAAAGGCAGAGGGGTGGATGGATGGAGGAGTGACAGACTGTTAAGTTGCTTCCCCTGTGAGAGAAGAGGGATGGAGGTGGGAAAATTGAGTGATGCAGCAGGGAGGAGTGGAGTGATGCAGCAGGGAGGAGTGGAGGAATGGTGCATGGAGGAGTGGAGGGAGGGAGTGAGGAATGGAGCGGGAATTCAGGCTATCTGGGGGGTCTGAGCCCAGGCCAGGCCATGGCCAGCACTAAGGCTGTGTAGTACACATTGTCGGTCAGCCAGGATCCATCTATCCTATCTATGATTCTCAATCTTTTCCAACTTGGGGCTCACTTGGAATTTTCACAAAGGTTCAGGGTCCACCTCTGACCAAACAAGCAATACAACTCAAATAAATAGTCAACTGTAACAGACACAAATATTTTTGTTTTTAGGAAATGATTTCAAGGTCCACTTGCAATACCATTAAGGCCCACAATTTGAGAATCACTGATCTATACTATATGCAGTGCAGATGATGATGGGTAGGCTCTAACTGGACAAGGGGATGTATGGAGCCATTTACTGGAAGCATAGAGTGGAGACTGAGGTGGGGGTGAAAATGTATTCGTGGCCAGTGATGGTGATGAGGGTGGTCAGGGCCTTAATGTAGTCACATCATTCCAGTTGATAAATATTTCAGTTATTTTATTATTTTGTGAGAGTAATATAACCTATCGTTACGCCCTTGGTGGTTTTAGTGGTTTTATATGTTTGGCTGTATATGGTGTATTCATGCATTCATGAGAGACGGAGGGAGGTTGTGAAAGATCTGCACTAACATCAGATGGCTACTGTTTCACCACCGTGCTTTTGGGAGCTCAAACTTTCGCTCCTTCTCGCTCTGCGTCGGCATCGTGACTCGCTCCGGCTTTGGCAGACCGCACAGCTCATTGGCAAATTGCAGAGCCGGCCAACTGCATTGCCATGAGGCCTGCCTGAGCGAGATGCTTATCTGCTCATGCATTACACATAGCACAGCTAACGCTAGCGTTCTTCCACTCACCAGTCTGTTACAGTGCAGACTAGATCCAAAGCCCAGCTAACCTAGTGCTGTGCTCAGCTCACCATTCTGTTACAGGCTAGATCTAACGCTCCTCTTCATCGTTCTCTTACAGTACAGACTAGATCCAAAGCAGAGTTCGCTGAGCTAATGCTTTGATCACCAGTCTCTCACAGTGCTGGCTAGTTGCCATCCCCTTCCATTGAGAACACCATGCCACTGCATTGCATTGCATTAACTTCATAGATGTTTTTTATCCAAAGCAACTTACAGTTATTGAAGCGTTTTTTTGTGGTAAGAATTTGTGACCGGAGCTTGACATCAGTAGTAATCTCTAGAGCAGTGGTTTTTCAAAGTGGGGCCGGGGACCCCTAGGGTTCTGCAAGGAGGTGCTAGGAGAGCTGTGGCAGGAAAAGTATAGCGTAGCAAAGATAATAGTTCAATAAACTGAATAACTAAAGTAAACAAAAATATTAGATAAACAAAAAAATGAGATCAACAATATTTTAAACAGCATGATAAATAATAATCTATTGCATCGATGAACATTCCTACTATTATTGTCATTATTTTATACCCTAATGGGGCATGTGCTGCTGATGAAGGCCTGGTACTGCCAATGTGCCTTGTGCACTGCTTTTCTCCAGTAGGCTCATTTCAAGGAAAGTCAGTGTGTTTGATCCTGTCCAGATCTCCACGAGGTATTACTGATATGCTGATAAAATCCTGCCATCATATTACCATAGACTGTATACAGCCAGTATAGGTATTAATAATCATAAAAACACATGATGATAAAGGCCTGTCATCGCCTGCGGCTAACTTCCCTCCCACATGGTCGTCATGCTTAAGTGGCAGATGATGAGCACTGATAAATAAATCCACTCACTGTAGACCAGAGAGAGCGAGAGAGAGAGTTTGCACAGCTAATTGTGTTCATGTTGTTTATCTTTTGTTGTTGTCCTTTCCTTGTTTCATGATCCAGGTGGTGATAATCCAGTCATGCATAGATCAGCACCAACAGATGCCACTTGTGTCTGTGTCTGTGTGTGTGTCAGATCATAGTGGGGATTAAGCAGCCTGTTCTCCCCCAGCATGCACCAGACCTGCCTGTCTGTCAGCCAGTCTAGGCTGTGCTGGGCTGGGCTGGGCAGGAGTAGCACGTGTGGACATTCATCAGAATGGCTCACGGATTGATTATGAAGGGATTTGCTTTATAAGACGAGCCTTACTGTGTATGCAGTGTCGGCTGTCTTGAGGCCTATCTTAAATCATTCTGACATCTTGGTTATTATAGGGCTGGGCGCTAAACATTCAGACCCCCCTCCCAGGATGAGTAGTACAGCATTGAAAATAAAAGATGTAAGGTTCTGCATAGCTCTTTTTACATGGGTTAAACGTAATCATGTATTTCAACATTCATGACATTTTTTTTATTAGAATAACAAAACATTCTATGTGATATTTTGCACTGATCGGTTAAACAAACAAAAATAACAGATAGCATAGTACTTTGTTCATCCCAAAGGATAAAGGCAATGCTTAACTCATATTTATGTATTTATTTATTTACTTTGTCATTTGCTGCAGTTTATTTTTACTCTGATTGAGAAGCACCATTGAGAAACCATTTCACCCTTGGCCATAGATCAACTCCATCCCAGAGGAGAGGGGAGGAGGAGAGAGGAGAAGAGATGGGAACAGAAGAGAACTGAAGAGAGCAGAGGAGAGGGGCTGGAGAGGAGAGGAGAGGAGAGGAGAGGAGAGGAGAGGAGAGGAGAGGAGAGGAGAGGAGAGGAGAGGAGAGGAGAGGAGAAGGGCTTGAGAGGAGAGGAGAGGAGAGGTGCTTGAGAGCTGGCCTTGCTGGCCGGTCCTCCTCGTCCAGTCTTGTCCTTGTCAAGTTCAGCCCCTTGTGCTTCTGTGCTGTTATCCTCCTATGCTGTTTCATGGAAAACAGCCAATAATCACCTGTTAACATAGCCTTGACCCTAATCCCTAACCTAGCCATTGTCTTGCATACAATTTTGATTATCTTAAACATACACAAAAAGAACCTTTTAAGAGGAGACATGGGTCATTTTATATGGGAATAGCCTTTCGGCCCATGCCACCTAAGGCTGACTTACAGCAACTAAAGCAACATCGTTCCCTAAACCGTAATCTTCCCCTTCACCCCTGGTGTTGCAACAGTGCCGCTTTGTACTGGCTTTGTAGTTCAGCGGGACGATATGGCAGGACACTGGCCCGCCTCGCGCTTGGCATTATGCCGGGGCCGCGGGTGCTGTGGTACACAGGGCACAGGCCAGGATTAGCGGTAGCCCCAGCCAGCCTCACCTCTGGCTACTCTATGCGATTAACGCTAGCGGCTAGCGTAGCGTGTCTGGGGCAGGCCGATAGTGAAGTACTGCAAAGGGCCCTCGCTGGCCTGCTGGCTTTAAATAGCCTTCCATTGGAAAAGACTGGGAAGGCCTCGGAGGAAGGACTGGCCTCCATGCCCATACTGAGTGGGAGTCGTAATAGGCGTGCACAGATGGGGATGAGGGGGTGCTAAAGCACCTGCCCCTTTTTGGAAGTTTGTTTTTGTTGCTTTTTTATTACAATGTATTGTGATGTATGTTGACAGGGTCATCCAGAAATGCTTGACGATTAAAAGCATGTGTTGAGCATGCAATATAATCCCTACATAGCCTAATAAGGCAGCCAGAAGTTCCACATGCCCCCCAAAATGTTTGTGCATGCCACTAGGGCCAGTGTTCTGTGGTTGGCTGACTTGCTGGCCGGTCGTGGGAGACACTTGGTCTGTGGGGGCTGGGTTTTTTGGGGGGAGGGTAAGAGGGATTGTGGGAAAGCATAGCTCGGCAACAGAAGATTTATTTAGAAGTTTTATTCCTTTAAAAAAACAAGTACCGGTAAACAAATCTAATCTTCCCAGAGACTAATCACTTGCCTGATTATCCACCGGTTTCCTCAATTTCTGCTTTGCAGTGCAGAGAAACACCCACAGAGGACAGAGAGGTGGTTTGTTATTCCGCAGCACTTTGGTGCTTGTTAAGAAAGTTTGCTTGCTTCCTTGGGAAAAAGGCTGAAGTCTTTGTTCGCTGTAAGAAGAGAAGTAGCGCGCTGGGTGGAAGTGTGGAAAAGAAGGGTGGCTAATTCTATTGTGTGTGGGATTCCTGTGAGCAGAATAGAGAAGCATCTTGCCATAACCCTCAGTAACCCCAAACGACCGCAAAAGGACATGGATAGGACATCCATGGTGCTAAAACGGTCGCGACAGGACATGACAGACAGTACATCATTCTTCACATAAACAGAGCTGTTATAGACCGTTTCCCCTTTCTCTCAGCTGGGCTGCTGTGTTGGAGCAGTCTTACTCCAGACCTAGCTCCTCTGACTATAACTCTGACTCTCGGAGGCTAAAAATATAACTCTTTGGTTGCCACGGCGCTACTTCCTCCCCTGCTAGCCCCTGTGCTGGGCTGGGCTGTGTGTTTATCTCTGCTGTGGGTTTGCTCCAGCTCGTACAACTACAGCTTTGTCGTGTCCAAAAATGTGCTTTCGCTTCTTGCATCGCATTCGAGGATTGTGTTTATCAACAGAAATCAGAAGTTCTAAAAGTTTTTTCAAACCAAAAGTTGTTGGCTACAAGTTGGAAGCAAATGATTCAGGCCCTTTTTTGTTCTCTTGAATCACCGCAGTCACTTGTGCAGGGATTGTCATTTTGCTGAATGTTTTTGGCTTTACACAAGAAGTTACCCAGCAATGCAAACACTAAGACATATCTGGTGCACGTGTCAAAGAAAAAGTGCCTTACCCTTGGTGTTAGACAAATGACCTAAATCTGTTTGATAAAAGGGTCAATGACGTTTTAGTGGCAGCACACATCAGGTTGGTGTAACCACAGCTAATGCCACTATGGTTTTATTTTTTTGTTTTTAGTGTTGTCTAATTTCCAATTACCGGCACTGATGAATATATAGGCATTAGCTGTGGTTGTACCACCTGACATCTGAATCCAAAAAAACCTTCATTTACCACAAGTTTGCACGCTAAACTGTACAAAAACGACCCGTTCAAAACCTTGCCCCTTTGACTGGGACGAGGTACCGGGACGGGGACGTGGTGGCTAATGCGCCAGTCTAACGCTGCCAGGAGACCAGCTCATACCCCTACCCGTGCCCACCTCAGATTTCCTGCTAATCTGGGATTACAGGGGTGCGGATTATAGCACAGTTTGTGATGGAAGATTTGTGGTGGGATTGCCCAGATATGATATGATATAATAGAGAGCTGAGAGGCAAAACAAGGCAGCAGGGGTGTCCACTTAACTAGCATCACTATGCAGTTCTTTTTTTCAAATCTTAAAGTAATGTTGCTAGAAAGGTTTTGGTTCATTTTTGTTTGGTTTTGAGGAAAGGGCTGTGCTGTTGCTTTAATGAGGGACAATGCTGCAAACCTTCTAAGCAGCCGAAGAGAAAAACTGCATAGTGTTGCTTTAACGTGTACCATAATTTTGACATGACCAACACAACCAAAGCAAAAGCGCTATTTTTGGTAACGTGTACTTTCGACTCTACATGATTTCATGTTGAACTTGGCTTGTTTTTGTTTACTGTCAGGCATGGTTTAGTGTGCGCCACAGTCAGGCATGGTTTAGTGTGCTTGGAAGGCTGGCTGTCTTATTATGGAGTTGCTGCACAGATTGCACAGGCAACATGGAAACACAGTATGGGGGGCGGGGGGTGGAGCTCAGGCTGTGTCGGGGTTTGGCACGCAGTGGCACAGAGCTGAGAGAGAGAGAGAGATAGAGAGAGAGGGAGAGAGATGGCTAAGCACAGAGAGTGTGTGTTTGGGGGGGTTTAGAGAGAGGGAGCAAAGGGAGGTTGGTTGGAGAGGGAGGTTTGGTTCTTCTGGGAATCAGTGCTGATGTGGGTGGGGATGAGAAAACATGTTGTGTTGTCATGCCTCATATGTCTCACAATAGCAATGTACAGTAACCCTGCCAGTCGCAAGCATTGAAACTGAGGTGGGAAAAAAGAATAAAGTCAAACATTTGGTGGGTACTGTTATTATTGTGTTTACATGGCCTTCTTCTTAAAATAAGCAAATTATTTCAAATGATGTCAGAATGTTGTTCAGTCAAATTCTTCAACAAAATGTGTGTATGCTTGAACCTCCCGTAAAGCTTATTTTAGTACAATGAAAAGTGCTTTTCTTTATTTTTATGAATGATTATTATTAAATGAGTGTATGATGTCTACATATTGCCTTGTGCTAGCCACTGCCCCCCACCGTTCTACATAACCCCAGCAGAAGCCTCCTCTGCCCTAGCTGGGCTGCTCATAGCAGTGGGTCTACTGAAACCCCCACGGGCAAAACTGTGTAGGCGGACTGGGCCTGGCTGTATTCCCAACATGCAACCTCAGAGCTGTGTGTGTGTGTGTGTGTGTGTGTGTGTGTGTGTGTGTGTGTGTGTGTGTGTGTGTGTGTGTGTGTGTGTGTGTGTGTGTGTGTGTGTGTGTGTGTGTGTGTGTGTGTGTGTGTGTGTGTGTGTGTGTGTCTCAGTGGCAGTGTGTGTGTGTGTGTGTGTGTGTGTGTGTGTGTGTGTGTGTGTGTGTGTGTGTGTGTGTGTGTGAGATTATGTGCAAAAAGTATGTTTTTTCTGATCCATCTATACCATGGCTATGTTTATGTTCTTATTAGTGTGAGTATTTTTATCTTGTTGAACTTGTTTGTGTGTTTATGGAGTATGTGTAATTTGTGTTTTAGTGTGGTGTGTAGTTAGTGTGTTTGTGCGCATGTGCGTTTTAACATGGATAGTCATTGGTGAGTTAGCGAGGCAGTTGTTTCTATGCATATTTGTGTTTCAGAGCGTATTTATATTAATGTTGGTATGTTTATTTTTATCCGTATGTGTGTGTTGTGTGCACGCTCCAATAGCGAAGTGGGCCTATTCAGCATTTGTGTGTGTGTGTGTGTGTGTGTGTGTGTGTGTGTGTGTGTGTGTGTGTGTGTGTGTGTGTGCGCGTGTGTGCGTGTGTGCGTTCTGGTTAGCATATCTGTGTGTGTGTAGGAGGCCTGTAAGCATGATGAATCGTACCATGACATAATCATCATGCAGTGCATGAGGGACACAGGAGCAGCTGGAGCGAGAGGAGAGGAGACGAGGCGAGAGAACGATGGGGCATGTTTAATGTCTCACTCTCGCCTGTCTCACTCTCATCTGTCTCACTCTCGGCTGTCTCACTCAATAGAGTGACACACACACACACACACACACACACACACACACACACACATAGTTCTCTCTCTCTCCCGCCTGCCTCACTCTCGCCCGCCTGTGTCTTACTCGTCTGTGTCTCTCTCGCCTCTATCTGAGGGATGACCAGAGTAACTGGAGCAAGAGGAGAGAGGAAGGAGGAGTCCATGAAATGGCCAGTTGCCCTGTCTCACTCTCGCCCGCCTGACTCACTCTCACCTGTCTCTCTCTAGAGCCTCTCTCTGGGCTCTCTCTCAATCTCTCTCTAGTCTCTCTCTCTCTCTCTCTCTCTCTCTCTCTCTCTCTCTCTCTCTCTCTCTCTCTCTCTCTCTCTCTCTCTGTGTAACTCGTGCCCTTTCGTGTCACACCCACTCTGGCTGGCCCTCTCGCCCGCGCCCTAAATACCACATGCCTGGCTCTGTGGTATGGTGTGGTGCCGTGGCAATGCCCCCCACCCCCCGCTCTGTGGTGTGCTGTGCTGTGGTGGCATTGCCCTCCCTTCCTCCCTTGGCTGTCCTGGAACTTTGGCACCAGTCACTGGGGGTGGTGTGACATCTTAATCAAGAGGGAGCAATGCAGAGACGGGTGAGGACAGGGCTATCAGATACAGCTTGCCTCTTAAATACAAGCGTTGTGTGTGTGTGCGTGCGTGCGTGCGTGCATGCAAGAGAGATAGAGAGAGAGAGAGAATTCGAGTTAGGTTTGCGTGTGTTTGTTGTGGATGTGTGACGTGTGTGTGTGTGTTGGAGTGGATGTGTTAATGGCGTGCATTCCCTCTGCTGGTTTGTGTCTTTCTCTCAGTCTGAGTCCGACCCAGAGATGTCCAAACAGCTCAGCAGCACATTGTCCTATTAGTGAGGAGTGATTTGGCACCGTTACCAAAAGCCCCATGACATCCATTCAGCTGGGCTAAATGTGGACCTGAATGGAGAGAGAGAGAGAGAGAGAGAGAGAGAGAGAGATGAGGCAGGGAGGAAACAGAAAAGAAAGGGGTGAAAAACGGAGGAAAAGCATTGGAGTGAGAGAAAGAGAAGGGATGGTGTGGGAGAGGGTGAACTAGAGAGGGGTTTCAAAGAGAGAAGGACGCGCTTACATACAGTTAATTATAAATATATGACTGGAGGTTTTGTCTTCCCATATTTTTGCTGAGTCAATTCCTGAGTGATTCACACTCATACCAGTTAGGAAAACATGCATGCTACTGTGACTGTTGTTGGGTTGCCTGGTTAACATAGCACAAGACTATCTCACACATGTGGGAGTCTGAAGGCTAGCTAAGGCTAGCTAGGCAATTACTTGTAGAAAAGGTGTGGTTTGCGATTGCCCATGGCTGATTGGGCGTTACGAATGTATCTTTTGGCATATACGTAGCCCATAGCCAATCGTGTCAGTTTTATCTATTCAAATAAACTGCAAGTTTCTGTTTGTCAAGCCTTTCCACCTCTCCCCGCTCTCTGATTGGCTCCCTCGCTCAAGCTCGCTTACTCAGGATAGCTGCCATGCTGTCTTTCAGATCGGAATGACTGTGCAAAGCAGCATGGGATTTCCCAGGCAAGTCGTTGGGTGTGACAGTAAGATGTTTGAGGAGTGAGCTGCGGAGGGGTCAGGGGATGGGCAAAGGGCAACTGCAACAGGTGGCCAACCAAATTTGATCCGACATCATGGATCATCATGGTGCGAATGTGACTTGGACCCATTAATGGTAGATCCATGAAGAGCGTACAAAACAGATGTATTAGTAGTAGTAGTGGTAGGTAGAGTAGTAGAGTAGAGTATAATTTATTAATCCCAAGGGAAAGTAAGGTGTCTAGTAGCGTACCGTACAAGCATAAAAAAGGCACAAAGACATTACACACAACATTGCTATATATTCACCATATTCACAAAATCAAATCTCTCTCTCTCTCTCTCTCACTCACTCACTCACTCACTCACTCACTCACTCACTCACTCACACACACACACACACACACACACACACACACACACACACACACACACACACACACACACACACACTGTACACACGATCTCTCTACTACTGGCACATCCCTTACACATACACACACACGTACACACTCATGCACGCACACACACACGCGCGCCATAGTGAGTGTAGTGGGGTCAGAGGTCACAGGAAGTGACATCATGTATAGAGTGTGTGTTGGTGCTTGGCTGTGGCAGCTCCGGGCTAACAGAAGGCAGATGTTGATAACGCAGTCGAGTCAGCTACACTATGAAGCGATGCCGTCATGGCCGAGATGTTTTCTCAGGAGCGCTCTCTTGGGACACACACACACACACACACACACACACACACACACACACACACACACACACACACACACACACACACACACACACACACATTCACTTAGTGGCTGTACTGTGACAAAGTATGATTGGTAAATGGTTTTAAATAAAGACATTTTAAAGGTCTCTCTCTCTCTCTCTCTCTCTCTCTCTCTCTCTCTCTCTCTCTCTCTCTCTCTCTCTCTCTCTCTCTCTCTCTCTCTCTCTGCCCCCAGCCCCTGAGAGCTGAGGTCAAAGCTACAGTAGCTACTCACTTGCTCTGATGATGAACTCCAGTCCAGTTATTGTCTTCACTATCTAACAGCTGTTGTGTTTATCTACGTATGTGTTTGTGTGTATGTGTGCCCGTTTGAGACGGTGTGTGTGTATGTGTGCCCGTTTCAGACTGTGTGTGTATGTGTATGGTATCGAAGTGAGTGAAACAGAGAGAGAGAGAGACAGAGAGAGAGATTGTGAGTGCAAGTGTTTTTGAGACTGTGTGTGTGTGTGTGTGTGTGTGTGTGTGTGTGTGTGTGTGTGTGTGTGTGTGTGTGTGTGTGTGTGTGTGTGTGTGTGTGTGTGTGTGTGTGTGTGTGTGTGTGTGTGTGTGTGTGTGTGTGCACGCCTGTGTGTGCGTGCGTGTTTCCTCTGTGTGCCTCTGGGTTTTTCCAGTCACCCTTCGGCCTGATGAGACAGGAAGCCCCACAGCACATCATTTCCTCTCCCTCTGCAGCTCACACACACACACACACACACACACACACACACACACACACACACACACACACACAAATAAACATTCCCATCACGGCACACTCTCTTGCTCTCTCTCTCCCTCTCTCTCTCTCTGTCTCTCTCACAGACACACACACGGTCACACACTACACAGATGAACATTCCCATCACCACTCTCTCCCACTATCAATCTATGTCTCTCTCTCTATCTCTCTCTCTCTCTCTCTATCTCACTCTCTCTCTCACACACACACACACATGCACACACATTGTATCACCCAAGATACACACACACCTAGATACACAAACTGCCCCATACACACTTACAGTACGCAGACATGAACAAACATAAACAAACACATTTGGCCTGTTTTGTTTTAGTCTTGCGTTGGCATGGAAATGGAAATGGATATATGCTGACACACTGACACACATAGCTCTTTATGGCGCTACACTGTGGTGCCAGTTCAACTAGACACACACACACACACACACACACACACACACACACACACACACACACACACACACACACACACACACACACACACACACACACAAGCCCGCCCAGCAGTGCCGTGTACTGGATAACGGCTTTGTGAGACCTGGCCAGCTGGCCTGTGTCATGACCCCCCCATCAGCACATTCCAGTAGACACACACACACACACACACACACACACACACACACACACACACACACACACACACACGCACACACACACTGCTGGCTACTTGGCAGGGGAGCTAGGGTGGGGTAATCTTCATATCCTGCTCACTGACCCTTACACATGCACGCAACACACACACACACACACACACACACACACACACACACACACACACACACACACACACACACACACAGACACACACACAAGCAACCCACTCTCACTCGTCCATGTGCCTACCAAACTCAGACGGTCGAGCTCCGACTTGACTAATGGAAGCTCACCATGTTGAAACATAACTTTGCTCTTTACACTACCTCTGTTTACCCCATTAGACCAATGGCTGTCCTGTATTCCACTGTTTTTACTTGAATAGACCAATGGCTCTCCTGTACTGCGTTGAATCATAGCTCCTCTCTTCTTTAGTATACGTCTGTTTATCTGATTCGCCAATGACTGCCCTGGATACTGTTGAATCATCCTGTAGCTACTCTCCCCTTTACTTTTGTTTACCTGTTCAAGCCAACGGCTGCTTTGTATTATCCAGTCTTCTTGGCCTTAAGATACCAATGACTAGTGTGTTGAATCATAACGGCTCTCTCCTTAACTGTAACCCTTGTTTACCTCACCAGACCAATGGCTGTTTGCAGTGTCTGGATTTAGACTACACAGATTACTAAAGTGACTAAACCATAGATGTGTCATGTTCTAGCTGACCATTCGTTAGCTGTGTAAGCTACTCAAGATTTGGGAAGGTCAAACGTGGAATGATGCTGAACATGCAAAACATACTTCACGATAGAAGCACTTTTTGCCTTCATTCCATGAAATCACAACACAAAAATAAACATGTCAAAACTGATAATGATGTATCTGTTGTTCATATAGGCACTCCTGTCATTGCCCATCAAAATCACTGTTTAATAACAGCATTTTTGTCTTGTAATATGTCTTGTATTAGGACCAAGATTGAAAAAGGTTCCTACTGATTGTCTATGTCTTGAAACATCTCTCTCTGTTGTGACCGTCCCCTCTAAGGGGTGCAGGCCTGGTGGTTCTGGGACACTTGGTCGCAGGTTGCCAGGGTGTTAAGAGGGGACTCTGGGTGCTGGAGGTGTTATGTTGGGGTGATGAGTGTCTTGCTGTGGGGTGATGAGTGCCTCTGGGTGTGGGGTGCGGGCATGGTAGCTCTGGGACATGCGGGTGCTGGTTGCCAGGGTATTAGGATGTCTCTGGGTGCTGGGGGTGTTGGGAGCATTCTACTGGGTGCAGGGACTATGTGCTGTGTTGTTGGGTTGGTGTTGTGCTGTCTTGTGGTGTTTGGTTGGTGTGGGGTGGCTGGGTACAGTGTTAGGCGGCGCTAGTCCAGACAAAGCCGGCTCAGTCATTGGAGCGCAGCAGCACAGAGAGCTGTGGGTCCAGCAGGGGCGATCAGGGCAGACGCACGCACGCACGCACGCACACACACACACACACACACACACACACACACACACACACACATGCACGCGCACACACGCGCAGCAGCAGCACAGAGAGCTGTGGTCCAGCAGGGCAGCCACAGGGCAACAGTGCCAGGCTCTGCCTGTTGTCCTCTCACACACAGACTTCTCTCTGTCTGACTGCTACGGCTGCTGCTTACTGCCACTCACACACACACTCTCTCTCACACACACACACACACACACACACACACACACACACACACACACACACACACACACACACACACACACAGGCACAGGCACAGGCACAGGAACTGTCACAGACGCACACAAACATGGACACGTACTACACACCTCTCCATTCACAGAACCACACACACCGTCAAACTCACCACAGACTTTTTACTTACCTTTTACTTTTACTTTTAACACACACACACACACACACACAC
>NC_085866.1:54211591-54216591 GCF_034702125.1 Engraulis encrasicolus
AAAGTTACCGTATTTCAAAACCAACCCATATTTATATCGTTTCCGTAATTGTTCCACATATTAACATAGGAAACGGCAGCAGCCCTCTAATGAGGCCAGGGCGTACAGTTCTGTAGTTAGGCAACTCTCCTGATTACTTTCTCTCAGGCTAATCTAAACTCAGTCTCCTGGCCCCCTAACCAATATCCAGCCACTTACCCTCACTCTGCTCTTAAAAGGACTTAGCAACATGAAAACACGTACTGCTTGTGAAGATTAGCGTTTGAGGTTTGCTATTTTCCTCCCGTCTCTCTCTCTGGAATGCTCTACAAAGAAGCAGCTTGTGAGAGGAAAGGCTAATCAGAGCCTGGTTTTGATAGATTAGGGACTGTTGCTTAATTGACCTGCTTTATAACTGGAATTGATCTAGTTGTTTTTCCAAAACATCCTGTGCGTGTCTGTCTTTGTGTTAGTGTGCACGCATGTGTGTCTGTGTTTGTGTGCACGCCTGTGTGTCTGTTTGTGTGTGTGTTGTGTTGTGTTGTTTGCTGATAGCCTGGTGTCAGTTCTGTCAGTGTGTGTGGCTCCTGGGGTCCCCCTAGTGGGAGACGGTGGTACTGTGCTGTGTGTTTGGCCAATGAGAGCGTACATTGTAAGGACGTTGGCATGTGTAGGCACGTCTCAGTGCCGGTGGCCGGTGTTTAGACAGCCCACTGCTGCCCTGCTCTGTCCCTCAAGCCCTCTGAGCTGCTACATGTTGACACTCCCGACCCGCTCCCCTCCTGTTCATTCATACTCAGCCAGCGGACATGTTTGCCTACATAAGACCCAAGTCCTCAAACAAATAACGTTGCTGTGTGTGCGTGTGTGTGTGTGTGTGTGTGTGTGTGTGTGTGTGTGCGCGCGTGTGCGTGTGCGTGCGTGCGTGTTTATAGCTGTAAGTAAGCATGTCAACAAAACTAGCCATTAGAAAGATGGACTATCATCACACACGCATACACAATGATGAAGAGGAAGTAGGCGCCTCTGTTGTTTTCTGTCTACTTCTCCTGTCCCTCTCTTTCTCTCTCTGTTTCTTACGTTTCTCCGTCGCTCTCTTTCCTTCACTGTATTTTTACATACCGGCCTGGTACACATCTGCGTGAGGCAGGAACTGTTTTTTTATTGTCAGAAGTACAATTCTGTTGCACACACATGCAAGTCTATTTTCACCCTCAACTTTGCCTAAGTAAGACCGAAACGGGAAGTAAGCCGAGTGAACTCATGATCTAGCGTGTGTGCGTGTGGGTGTGCGTGTGCGTGTGCGTGTGCGTGTGTGTGTGTTCAGCAGATGACATGTGTGCATGCATGCATGATGTGTGTGTGTGTGTTTACCGAAAGTGTGTCCGCGATGTCACTGAGTCACAGCTGCACCTCTCCTATGGGAAAGACAGACAGACAGACAGATGGACAGACGACTAGAGAGCCGACCCTAGAGACATGCAACACTGACCTTTGAGACAATGCACACAGCACAGCATGACACTGCACATTGCACAATACCAAGGGCAGCATTGCCAGGCTTATGAGGCCAAGGGGGCGTTGGGAGGCTTATGATGAGGTTAAGGGGGTGTTTGTTCAAAAGAGGTTGGTCTATCCAAACCCCCAGTGCCCATACCCTCACACAAACCTATTCTCCCATATAGGGTTGCACGATTATGGAAAAAGGATCATCACATTTGGATCAAAAGTAAATCACGATTACTGATCACAATTATTCAACAGCAATAAACAACTGCATTTTGTGCAGAATGTCATGCAAAGTCACGAAATGAAATATTATCAAGAAAGTGTTCTACAGTGTAAGGGATGAACAAAATAAAACTGAATTGTTATAATTATGTAAATAATAGCATAACTTAAAGCTTAGGCGTGCATAAAGCTTAGGCAGCCAGACTTCTAAGATGCCTGGCGGCAGGTCGCTGCCCCTGTGCGAGCAATATTCAGTATTGCAAAATTGTCATTTTAATTTTGTTTTAATCACTGTGACCAAAAGTGCAATTTTCAATTAATTTTGATTAGTTGTGTACACCCCCTTACCACACCACACAGC
Organism: Engraulis encrasicolus; assembly: GCF_034702125.1. Lineage (NCBI taxonomy): Eukaryota > Metazoa > Chordata > Actinopteri > Clupeiformes > Engraulidae > Engraulis > Engraulis encrasicolus. The sequence continues at coordinate 54,213,663 of NC_085866.1, forward strand.
TCAAAAGAAATAAATGTATATATAAATAAACGTGTATTTTAAAATAAATAACTTGTTAATGTCCTTGACATGTCAGAGCGTTGTTATTTGGTATAGTAGTGTCTGACGTGCTGCAGACAGGCAGACAGACGGGTGATGTAATAATACAGTGGTTCCCAAACTGGGAGTCGCGGACCCCCAGTGGGGGCCATGGAGGTACTGTACTGCAGGGGGGTCGCAGAAAGAAGGGACTTTTCTTTTTTTTAAGAACAAAAAAACCCCCAGAAAAACGCAGGTAAATAGTTAGCAAAATTCCATTAACTGGTTTGTAACAATACTCACATGTTTGGCTGATAAATGTATTTACTTTTCTTAATGTAAATAGTGTTTGCCAATTTGGAATATGGGGACATGGGGGTTACGAAAATATACATTGGGCCATAAGGGGGTCCCGACAGAAAACAGTTTGGGAAGCACTGGAATAATGTGTTGCCAGGCTTGCTCCAATGTGACCCATCAGCAGCAGCATGACTGGCTGGCTGACTCACAGCCTCCTGACTCCAGTCTGATGGCCTCAAAGGATGACATGCGGGGAGCTTTGAAGCTCAACACTCTACAGTTACTCCTGCTGCTGCTCTTTCCCTCCTCTATACTCGGCCCCTTCCTATTTCCTCTTTCTGTGTGTGTGTGTGTGTGTTTGACTCTGTGTGGGTGTTGTATGTGTTATGTTACTTGTCTGGATGTTTGCCATGTGTGATTTTGTTTGGTTGTGTGTGTGGGTGTGTTTTTGTATGCTTGCTTACATGCATAGCTCAACGCTTCTGTGTGTGTGTTATTGTCTTTGTCTGTCTGTCTGTCTGTCTGTCTATGTTAGGATCTTTCTGTTTGCTAAGAGCACATTTAGCTTCCCCTTAGCCTGGTTCAGTGGTGTGACTGTGCACTGTGGTCCAGACATTGTCAACATTGATAGAAGATACTGTAGCCTAGTGGCTTAATGTTCCAACAAGAACTCTGGTCTCAGGTCAGTAGAAATATGCTGATAAGGTGCAACCTAGTGCAGGGGTTCCCAACTGGTTTCACTTGAAATGTTCACAATGTTTGGGGTTCACCTCTGACCCAATGAACAATAAAGCTAAATCAAATGGTCAACTGCAACACACACACACACAGATTTTTAGAAAATGATTTCATTTCAGGGCCCACTTGGACTACCTTCACGGCCCAGCTAGTGTATAGTCTTTTTTAGAGCCCCGCAAACTTTTCTGGTTTCATAAATATTCATGGAAGTTGGCGGGGGGGGGTGACGGTACTGGTTTGGTACGTGTTTACATAGCAGAGTTCCGTACCATAGGTGGCCAGCCTTTCACAGGCTTTCAGACCATGGTTGATAATACAAGCGAAGGAGTCCTCATCAAAACGACACCAGTTACTCATTACTCACTCACTAGGCACTCGCTCGTCTTGTGAATTGTAGGCAATTGGATATTGAGGTTGGAGTGTAGATTTAGCCGTAGTAACTGTCACCAATTGGCTGGGTTTAGCTGCAAATCAGGAAGCAAATAACTGGGCAGACTCCCGTCGTCCAAAACTACTTTCGGTTAGATGTTAATCATAATTTCACAGCGTGCACACTCTTCTAATGTGCTATGAAATCTAATGAAAGTCTTGTCTACATATTCAGTTGCATATTCATTGTCGCCCTGTTGTTTCCCTTCTGTTGCTCCATATGCAGAGTGCGCAATACAGAGCGATCTATCCCTAAATAACCTCTAATCCCTCAAAGGTTTCATGCTCTGTTAGTTAGTTATTAAAAGCAGATTTTAAGGCGGACGTGATTTGTACAGCCTCGTGGATAAGGAAACAATCTGTAGGCTGTAGGCAACCGAAACGCAGCCCTTCCCTCTGTGACCCAAAGTTTTATGAACACTGCTGTTTCCTTTAGTCACGCCGAACAAAATAAGGAACCTGTCCTAAGGAGACCTCACATATGAAAACCGATGTGCAATGAAACGGAATGAATTCAATTCTTGCAAACTGTTAAGTGTGCATTATGAATACTTTTTTTGCATGGTGCGTGTTTATATTCCTCCCGTCAAAACGGCTTCTCACGCGGAGGCGTGGAGCTTCCGACATGGAAATAGTGACATGTAATAGCCTATTTGGCTTAAAAAAAAAAAAAATCCTTGACAACTCATTCCTTGGTCAAGGACTGGAGTTACTTTAAATAACATAATTGATTGACCAATTTCCTATGTCTAGTCTACTGTAAAACCTGGCGTCAGAAAAGCCATGTTGATTTTTAAAGTGTGTGGGTGGGAATAGATGTTTGCACATGACGGTAAATACACAGAGATGGCAACATGTCACAGTGGAACTAGGCTCACACGCTCAGAACTACGTCTGAGGTGATTTCGAAAATCGGCCCTGTTAGAACTGAAGATGGGTGGGGTAAATGCAAATAAAAAGTGAAGCCGCGCCTCTGTAGAATGAAAACCCCTTAGAACCGGCTCTGTGGGTAAAGCCCTTATGTCCCATTTACACCTACACTAGGCCTAGCGTATGCCCCTGTTACACCTACGCTAGGACTAGCATATATATGTCCCATTTACACCTACGCTAGGCCTACGCGAAAGTGAAACGCATACAAACAAGAGAACTGAAATTAAACTGCTTGGATGTACTTGAATGTTAAACGGTTTAAGTGTTTTGATAAGTAAAAATGAAATGATAAGTAAATGATAAGTGAATTAATGTGGCTAATTGTGTGTGTGTGTGTGTGTGTTAGGGATGCAAATTATCGATTAATTCATTAATCATTAGTTGATAGCCTTATCGATCGACTTACGATTAATTGATAAGCAGCGTTTTCCCCGCGAAATCTCAATGTTTCTAAAAAAAACCTACTAAATCTAAAAATTTAAATTAAAAATTGAGATAAAACACCACATTT
>NC_085866.1:54224091-54234091 GCF_034702125.1 Engraulis encrasicolus
TGTGTGTGTGTGTGTGTGTGTGTGTGTGTGTGTGTGTGTGGTGGGTTAGTGGGAGGTAGTGGATTATGGTGAGTGTGCTGAATCAGAGTATTGTTCTCCGTTGGGGAGCGCTGCGCCGGTATGTCTGAGATCAAGCCACGTGCCATGGCCACACACACACACACACACACACACACACACACACACACACACACACACACACACACACACACACACACACACACACACACACACACACACACACACAAAGCTTCACGTGCCACAGCTCCACAAAGCAGACACACACACACACACACACACACAGCATTTGCGTCATTCCATCCGAACCTCATGACCTCATCATCGGTGGCATTTTGTTGTTTTTGTGTCACAGCATTTTCTGACCACACACTGTAATTTATTCCATCACCTCAGCACGGCCTGACAACGCAACCACTAGCGTACCACCATGCCTTCTTATTGAAATGTTTATCATAAGAGTCAAATTCAATGCCATTTTCAATTCAATTTCAGTTTCAGGGACCATGTACCATACAATTAAAACATTAATGTTATGAGACTCATTCTTTGAGACTCACTCTGTACAATGCATGGAATGGCAAAAGAGTAGCTTTGTTATTAAGTCCTTAGTAGCTGTTAGTTAGCCCCTACACCACCACGGTTTTGTCGGAGCATTAATAAATTGTTCAAAGGCTTTAAAGGGACACTGTGTAAGATTTTTAGTTGTTTATTTCCAGAATTAATGCTACCCATTCACTAATGTTACCTTTTTCATGAATACTTACCACCACCATCAAATTCTAAGTATTCATTATGACTGGGAAAATTGCACTTTTCATACATGAAAAAGGATATTTTCTCCATGGTCCGCCATTTTGAATTTCCAGAAATAGACATTTTTATCTGCAAAAATGACTGTACTTGGGCCATACTAGAAAATATGAGTTTATTACTAAGTAAACTTTCATGAAAAGATCAAATTTGGCAATAGGCAACCTAGTTTCAACGAGCAGCATAGTTGCAGTACCTTTTTTGACCATTTCCTGCACAGTGCACCTTTAAGACATTAATGTTTATCTAAAGAGACTCCTTAGAGCTTGAAATAGGTACAGTCCAGCTGCAAGCAGAAGACCAGTTACCAGACTTCACTATTAATAAATACAAATTTTGAATAAGTTCTTATATCTGACCTGCTCTGGCGAACCTCCCTGTCTTGCTTACTATAATCCTCTCCCGTTGTCCAGATTTTGAGCGACAGGAGAGCTGGCTGAATCTTGTTTTTCTGTCTACAAAAGAGTATCCTTTGTAAATCTTGTTTTTGTCTCCATGAAAGAGTAAGCTTTGTTGTTTTCCCTGTGTCCTGGCAGAGGGCCCAGCCCGCTAAGCCATCTGATTAGCATGGGAGTCTCGTGATGCAAGCCAGGGTGGCTAGTAGCGGCGGCTAAAGGGCTAGCTAGCAGCTATGCTAATGAGACACATGCCATCAGTTACACAGCAGGGTAGCTGACAGTACAGTAGGAGAACAGGACAACACTGATGGAAGTGTGGATGGGGTGGACAGGTGTGTGCGTGTGTGTGTGTATGTGTGTGTTTGTGTTTGTGTTTGTGTCTGTGTGTGCTTGAGATGGAAGAGGGTGGGTGATGATGCATATTTCTGCTCATCGTCAGTGTGTGTGCGTGGGTGCGCTGTGTTGCGTCTGCGTGCCTGCGTGCGTGTAAAGGCCTGCAGCAGTAGCAGCTGCCTGTAGAGAGTGGGGTGGTGCAGGCCAACCCTCTTAAACGCTAATTAATTATGCCCCTCAATGACCACGGCCTACTGTTTCATAGGATGCTACATATTGCACTCCCAACACACACACACACACACACACACACACACACACACACACACACACACACACACACACACACACACACACACACACACACACACACACACACACACACACACACACACCACTACTGTATATGCAGATGTGCAATCAGAAATCTGCAATGTCCTCTCATGAATGCAACACTGTATCAGTTCAAGTGCTATGTTTTAGTCCATGATGATGATGATGATGATGATGATGATGATGAATCATTGGTGCTGTGAGTCCATGGTGCTATTTTTATCCTACTACATGGTTGAGGTCAGTTCATTTATCAAGGGCATGTTGCATAACAGCCATTAATACACACAATAAAATGAAGCATCTGCCACTGGAAGTGCACATCAAAATCTACTGCTAGCGGCAAATACTGTAAAATTGATCCAATCTAACCAATAAAACATCTATCTTTTTATGGTGCTTTTTTTGTTTTGTTTCAAACTACGTTGCAAAAATTGCATGTTTAGCAGAAGTCATTCCATCTGAGAAACATTGTATGTGTTCATTATGCGTCATTGTTATTGTGCCCAGCTGACTGTACTGTGCTGTTATGGCTGTGCTCATGCCTGATCTGTTTTCCACTGCTGGCTGCTTGCATGGCTCTGCTGTGGGGAATGCTGCTAACAAACTCATCCTCTCTCCTCTCCTCTTCTTTCCTCTTCTCTCCTCTCCTCTCCTCTCCTCTCATCTCCTCTCCTGTCCTCTCTTGTCCTCTCCTCTCCTCTCCTCTCCTCTCCTCTCCTCTCCTCTCCTCTCCTCTCCTCTCCTCTCCTCTCTTCTCTTCTCTTCTCTTCTCTTCTCTTCTCTTCTCTTCTCTTCTCTTCTCTTCTCTTCTCTTCTCTTCTCTTCTCTTCTCTTCTCTTCTCTTCTCTTCTCTTTCCATCTCTGTGTCGTGTGCTTTATTTTTGGATTCTGTTTTGCCTGGCTGGCTGTAGGAAGAGGTAAAGGTAATGTCACATGAACACACACACACACACACACACACACACACACACACACACACACACACACACACACACACACACACACACCCTCCTGGCAAGGAGTATTGCTAGCTGCTGAGCCCGATCTTGTCTTGTCTTAATCCCCTGTGTGTGGTGTGCATGTTCCTTTTGCTCTCCTTACCCTCGTGTTGCGTGCTGCATTCAGCTCCTAATTTTAGCCTCAGCAGAGCTCCTATCTGTGAAATGGCACACGACATCCAGAAATGTACAGAAATATAGTGTTGGTAGTACCGGTATGTGTGTAAAGGTCTGTAGTGTAGTGACAGTAGAGTGCAGGGTTGCTCCAAAATTACACTCCATCCACTGTGTGAAAAATGTTAAAGCAACTTACAGCAACACTTGGTAGTTAGTGGTAGAGTATGCATTGCAACTATGCTGCCCTTTCCCAAAATTTGTCAGGTAATGGATATTTACTTAGTAATGAACTAACATGTACTGGGCTGACCAAAGTACAGTACATTTACCACTACAGATTCAAAATGGCAGACATGGAGAAGATCCACCTTTTTCATGTATGAAGTGTCATTTTCCCAGTCATAACGAATACTTTGCAGTTGATGGTAGTGGAAATTACCCACAAAAAGACATTTGAGAATGGGCAGCATATATTCTGGAAATATATTCTACAAATATTACATACTCTACCTTTAACCCTGACAAAACAATGACACAATTTTGGAAATGTTAATCTTAGATTGGGAAAAAAACTGCATTTGGTGTTGCTTCAAACACTACTGTTTGTCATCCCTGCAGCAGCACAGGCAACTGTGATGGAGAAGTACTGTGTCGTTTGGAGCGCAACCTTTCTGCTGTCCTGTTCTGTAGACCACATCTACTCATGTCTCTTGTACAGTAGACCTGATTTACTCATATGCTTGTTATATATGTAGACCAGGGGTGTGTTTCTCGACAACATCGTTACTAACTGAGCTAGCAACTTACTTGGTTGCAATGCAATTTCCCATTGAAAATGTAGTAAGTTGCTAACTCGTTAGCAACAATGATTTCGAGAAACAGGGTCCTGATGTACTTGTGTGTCTTGTTCTGTAGACCTGTAGGGCTGCAGGGGTGCCTACTCTCTGAAGTGTGTTGCGCTTCCTTCACTGCCTCATATGAATGATTTGGAGTCTGAGAACAGAAGAGGAGAGCAGAGGGGAGAGGAGAGGTGATGTGAGGAGATGCAGAGGTGAGGAGAGGAGAGAAGAGGAAAAGAGCGCTATGCTTGAATTTGGCAGGCTGGGGGGGAGGGGGGGGGGGATCCCCCAAAAATCCAATTTTAGAGGAGATGTGAGAGAGTTGAAACAGAGCTCTTCAAACGCAGAGAGCAGGCATCCCGGTGGACTGGATAGAATTCGGTGTGTGTGTCTACACATTTGATTGTGTAGAGAGTGAGTGTGTGAATCATCTGTGTGAGATTCTAAATGTGTAGCGTTGTGTAGTATGTGTTTATCCAAGGCAAGTGTGTGTGTGAATAAGTATGTGTGAGACACTCACTGTGTGTGTGTGTCTGTCTGTCTGTGTGTCCGTGTGTCTGTTTCTGTTTGAGTGTGTGCGTGTGCGCCTGCGTGTCCGTGTGCGTGTGTGTGTGTGTCTGTTTCTGTTTCTGTGTCTGTGTCTGTTTCTGTGTGTGTGTGTTCCTATGTGTGTGTATAGGGGTGCCGGTGCACAGCAGGGTCTCCACTAAGATCCAGCAGCTGCTGAACACCCTGAAGAGGCCCAAGAGGCCGCCACTCAGCGAGTTCTTCCTGGACGACACCGAGGAGATAGTGGAGGGTGAGGACACATACACACACACACACACACGTGTTTGTCTATTGTGTTCTTGTTTATTGTAATGTCTTTGTAATTGTATCAGATGCACTGAAAATGGCACAGAACAAATTTCCGAAAGGACAAATAAATAATCTATCTATCTATCTATCTACACGCACACACACACACACACACACACACACACATGTATTGTAGCATATATTATTATTATCAGCAAGTTCTTCCTGGACGACACTGAGGACCTCTTGGAGGGTGATTACACCCAAAACAGTTTTTACAGCTGAATTTTCAATTGTCAAGATAAAAAGGAGGTAAGTAAGCTTAGCCCGTATTAAAGACACGTGACCATCATCATTTGAAAGACTATGTTGTGCATGTTTCTTATGAATCAATGACACGTTCAAAATTATACATTCACACAAAATCCTACAACACAAAATCTTTTCAGGGGACCTGTTCAAGGTGGTAGGCATTTGTTGTCAAGTTGGGTGCCTTATCAATAAAGAACTGTGGGAAACCCTACTGAAACACTACAGTGATTATGTGTGAATGTGCACGGTCGTCAGAGTTGTCCCACAAACACAAGCCCCTTTTCCATCAACAAGATGATTCGCTTTAATGTGATGAGCATCAAGTAGTATTGTAGGACTATACACTTCTCATCATGTACACGGTTGTTCCGTAAAACATATTGGTTATATTTTTATTACTTTTTTTGAAAGTCAATTTAATGTGTTTTTCCCTCCTTTCTTTCTCTCTCGCGCTGACAAACCCACTCTCTCTCATATCATTCTCTCTCTCTCTCTCTCTCTCTCTCTCTCTCTCTCTCTCTCTCTCTCTCTCTCTCTCTCTCTCTCTCATACCCATGCACTCTATTATCCCCCCTCCCTCTCTCTCCATAGTGCCTCGTCCGGACCCCAGTACCCCGAAGCCTGAGGGCCGCCAGATCATCCCAGTGAAGGGCGAGCCCCTGGGGGTGGTGAGCAACTGGCCTCCAGCCCTGCAGGCGGCCCTAGCGCGCTGGGGGGCCACCCAGGCCAAGAGCCCTGCACTCACCACCCTCGACCACACTGGAAAACCCATCTACACGCTCACCTACGGTAAGCCTCTGGAGTTTTTTTACACGTTGCATTCATCACATTTAACCATATTTACAATGTCCAAATTTGGCTGTAGCTGCAAAGAATAATAGATCATTGTTATCAGATCTCCTGGTGCAGATTTTACAAGTCCAAGAAAAAGATTCTCACTAATGACAATTAACTGGATTAATAGGATTGAGATGTTATCGTACGACCAGTCCAGAAGCCTTCAGCACTTTCAATAACTGCATTAATAATGACTCTCTGTTTTCCAACCCTTTCAGGTAAGCTGTGGAGTCGCAGTCTGAAACTGGCTTACACTCTCCTGAACAAGCTCGGAACCAAGACCGACCCCGTGCTGAAGCCAGGAGACCGGGTAAGATGGCACTCGGCACCTCTAGTAAAGCACACCACTGCACAAGAACATCCTAATCCTCAAGGAGATTGGTGAAGAAGACACACCTCACTACAACGAAGCTCACTTTGCACCACAACACCACTAAACCTCACAGCATTGTACCACAGGATTCCATTTCTCCAGTCAAAAAATAATCTGTGCATGTAGTACTTCAATATCAACAAATTCCTTCAAAAACGTTTTCTGTTGATCTCTATAGCATCAATATACTGTAGTGTATAATATGGCCTGTGAATGCACATTGGGCAATACATGCTCCAATTATTTTTTGTCAAGTATGCACCACTTAACTACTGAGGTACAGCCCACCAACGAGACTTCATTGATCCCTGCCGTACATGTCATATCTCTCCTCATCCCTGTTGCTTGTATTGTGTTTGTCCTGCAGGTGGCACTGGTGTACCCCAATAATGACCCGGGCATGTTCTGGGTGGCCTTCTACGGCTGCCTACTGGCAGAGGTCATCCCCGTGCCCATAGAGGTGCCACTCACACGCAAGGTACGGATGGCATAATCAACGCAGAGAGGGAGAGAGAGCGAGTGAACGTGTGTCAAATTGCCCTCTTCTGAGAAACTTGCGGTAGACATTGTGCCTTGTGCAATGCCTCTGACTTTGACACAACAAAAATAAAGCTTTACTCTACTAAAAGAACAGGTGGACAAACCGGCTTAACACAAAGTGCTGCTCTGTATGCTCTCTGCCTGGTCTCATAACTCAGGTGTGACTGATGGGCTCAAACGTAGCAAGGCTTTTACTTTCTGAACCTGTTATGTTTGCCTCTGGTGACAAGTGCCTTGTCTGTCAGTGCTGTTTTACAATTCACAAAACAATGTGTTGTGACACCGTCTATTTCCACTATCTGTGCTCATAACTCAGGTGTGACTAATGAGCTCATGTACCTGGCCAGATCAGCTGGTTTTGTGAGCTACTTCAAATAAATATGTGGCAGGACTTACTTATGAACCTGCTATGTTTGCTTTTGGGGACAGGTTCCATGACTGATGTTCGCCTCTGGAGGCAAGTGTCATGACAAACAAAATGTAGCACATCGATAAATCACTGTCGACCATTGTCTGGCACTGACAGAATAATGTCTCATGTCATTCATATTTTTGCACAAGTAGAAGTTGGATGATGTGTTTGTACTAGTAGCAGAGTGATTTTTCAAGAAGTTGGTCATTGCTTTGTTTTTAGGACGCAGGAAGTCAGCAGATTGGCTTCCTTTTGGGCAGCTGTGGGGTGGGGCTGGCCCTCACCAGCGAGGTGTGTCTCAAGGGGCTGCCCAAGACCCCCAACGGAGAGATACTGCAGTTCAAAGGTCAGCCGCTCCTCAAAAGCAGAATGTCTGAATCAATTGCATTGGACAATTATAATTCATGTACATACATACAACATAAAGGCATACTATTGCTGTCCATACTACTTGCTATTGAAAGTCGGTGATGTGTTCCTGTAGGGTGGCCTAGGCTGGAGTGGGTGGTGGCATTCTACAGTCACCTTTGTGTCTATTGAAACTTATGTATATGCGTATGTGTGACGTGACGTGTGCGTTTCTTTAGGCTGGCCAAGGCTAAAGTGGGTGGTGACGGATACCAAGTACCTGACCAAGCCCTCCAAAGACTGGCAGCCCCACATACCCACCGCCAACACTGACACTGCTTACATAGAGGTCAGTAATGTGTGTGTGTGTTCGTATTATATTTTGTTTGCTAGTTCTTGTCTTTGCATGTGTAATTGGTGATATAATAATGTGTTTGATGCACTAATTATGTGTGTTCGTCTTTGTGTACACGTGTGTGTGTGTGTGTGTGTGTGTGTGTGTGTGTGTGTGTGTGTGTGTGTGTGTGTGCGCGCGCGCGCTGTGTGCGCGCGGTTGTGTGTGCGCGGTTGTGTGTGCGCTTGTGTGTTTTAAATGTTCCTGTGTTGTCTTCCCTCCTCTGCTACAGTACAAGGCCAGTAAGGAAGGCACAGTGATGGGAGTAGCCGTCTCCAAGATCTCCATGCTGACACACTGCCAAGCCCTCACACAGGCCTGCAACTACTGTGAAGGTAATAATAGTGATAGTAATGAAAACTAGAGGCACTCAGAGAGTGCAAATCTTTGCCAAAGCTATGGGGTTACACTCAATTTTTTATTTTTATTATTTGCCTTGTTTTTGTGGAGCTAGAAACAGGAATGTCAAAATTCGCTCTATCCCGCAGAGGTGAAGAATTTTTTTTTTTAATTCCTGGATCCGGATCACTTGTTCCTTTTGTCATTTCCAACAACTCCACAAAATGTCATCAAAATCCGCTCATAATTTTTTAGTTATCTTGCTGACAGACAACCAAACAAACAGACAAACAAACCAATGCAACCGAAAACATATCCTCCTTGGTGGAGGTAGTAGTAATAATAATGATGATGATGATGATAATAATACACACTGCCAGGCCCTCACTCAGCCATGCAACTACTATGAAGGTGAGGAGACATCATCAATGTCTTATAACAAGACTAATTCCATGTTTTCCATACTATACTGAATTAACTAATAGTATGCAGCCACTTATTAGGTTCCCTCCATAGATGCTTCATTAGTGTAGGCTTTTTGGGTGTGGGCTTAACTAGACTAAATATTCTGAGCATTCATGTTCCCTATAAAAAAGAGCCGATACTAAACAATTTGGAGTCATTGACTAGGCCACCAGCCGGATGTGGAACACTGCGCTGTAACGAGTTTGAGGTTCGTTAATTAATTCATACCAAACATGCAGATAGGACCAGCACAGCAGAGCAGAGAAGAGCATACATGTTTTTTTTTGTTTATAAACACAGTGTTGTGAGGGGCAAGACACTGGCAGCCAACCACGTGAGCTAATTTTTTTGACAGACAGCGGTTTCCAACAATCAGAGGTTGAGTTGTGCGCAGCCAGGATCGTGCAGGATAGAGGGTGTGGTGTGTTGTGGTGTGGTGTGGTGTGGTGTGTGTGGATGGTTGTGTGACTGTGTGTAAACTTTGGAGCTAAAGATAACCCTATACCTTGACGCCTTCTCCCACGCAACACACACACACACACACACACACACACACACACACACACACACACACACACACACACACACACACACACACACACACACACACACACACACACACACACACACACACACACACACACACACACACACACACACAGGAAGCAAGGGCTGAATAATGCAGGGCACTTTAGTGTTGTGTAGTCTCGTGTGGCCGTGCCCACAGCCTTGTGTTGCTGCCCACTGCCATATTAATGTTTTATAGCCATCCGCTCATGACATTGGCATACACTACATGATAACAGGCACACATACACACTCACCCATACGTGTGCACACACACACACGCACATGCACATGCACATGCATAATAAGCCATCTCAGTGAGCAATAGGCGTGAGTTCAATCGGCCGTGGCTGGCAGGGAGGTCGGTACACAGTAGAATACAGTATGTGATGAACAACTAGGAACATAAACATATGTGATAGAATGTCAATGACCAGAGGAAACTGTGAACTCGACACGTTACTGTCACGGCTCGCACGTCTCCCAACGTCTCCCCACGTCTCACATATCCACTATAAAAAGGGAAGGCTGGAGAACACGGCACTCTTCAGTCATGTAGTTTTATTGTCCTGGTGAATAATGCCTATACTACAGTAGTGTGTTCCAGTGTCTTTCTCTGTACTGTGAAACACCCGACACTGCAAATAATACAGATATTAGATCATAGAATAATAATAAAGATTTAGGGGCAGCCGTGGCCTAATGGTTAAGGGAGGTGGTCTTAAGATCAGAGGGTTGCAGTTTCAAATCCAACCCTTATCTC